>NW_027184085.1:63752681-63892681 GCF_041296385.1 Aphelocoma coerulescens
GTTAAAAAACCCGGCAATCCAGCTTTGCATCTGCACCTTATTTAAGCATAACTTTCAGTAGGTAACTGATATTCTCCTTGGTTTCCTTATTGATAGATTGATTAGAAAAAATAATTGCTTGTTATTCATATGGGCTTTATTAAAATTATTTTAATTACTTTATTTCTGGTTTGTTGCTTTCAAAAAGTTCTACGTAAATATAAATAACGTTTTCATTAAAATCTTAGTTCTTGTTTCTTGTACCCCTCTGAAACATTTGAAACTTCTGTTGGAAAAGAGATTAAAATAGGTTTTTAAGGCAGTAGGAGAGAGGATGAACTTTTGGAGTACGGACTTTAATTACAGAAGGGGTTCCTGTAGGATATCTTGAGGACAAACTGGTGAGTTCATTCTTTCACAGGTTGTATGGACCCCAGAGCTTCTTTGCACTTCGTGAAGAAAAGCAGAAGCTGGTTTTTACATCCTGAGCAGTTGTTATGGACAGATTGTTTGCAGCCCAGTATCCTGCCTGTATGGCTGGGGTGGATTCACTTCCATTCAGTCGCCAGCAATTTCTCCAAATAGCCCAAATCCCACATCAGGGAGAGGTGGTCGGTCTGATGTTTATTAAACAATGTTTGAAGCAGTAGTTGAACATGAACAGAGTTCTTTCTGTTAATTCACAGAATTAAATTAATGCTAGGTTCTTGTGTCTCACTTGCCATGAGAAATAATTTTCTGCTGCAAATCCTAGAGAAACTAGTGCTGGTAAAGGCATGGAAGTTCCCTACAAAGAATACAGTAAGCAACTGAGGATGTAAAAATCCTTTTAATTCATGGATGTTTTTATTCAGTTTTGACCTTGCGAACAAACAGAATAAAACAGGGTTGCAGATCTAACACACAGACATATTTGGGTTGCTAATTATAGAGAGATGTAAAACATTAATTCTTCTCAAAACTTTTCAACAGTAAACCCAAAATGTGGGAACAGCTTTTCTGGTAGGTTTTTGTAGCCTTGAACATTGATTTGTTTAGTATAGCTGCACTAGCACCAAATAACAAATAGTAAAGTAAGACATAGTCATGGCATGTTTAATAATTTCCAGCATAAAGGTTGTGAAATAAGATGAACACAGTTCTGCATGCAAATAGATTTGGACGTAATGCAGTGATGACTTAGAAGGCAGTAACAGAAAGGAAATGAAGAGTTTATTGTTTCTATAGCTCTAATATCCATTAAAAGTTAGTTACACAGCAGGTGGCAGTTTGGCTAAGTGTAAAGTGAATGTTTTGAAATAAATAGCAGCTGGGTGACCTGGGATGTCAGGGCTCTAGACAAGGGTGTGTGTTTGTCAATATATCCTACATGTTTTACAGACTCCTCAGGGACCAGGAGAAGATACAATTTCACCTTTTCTGTGCCAAAACATTTTAATTATATCTTCTTCCAAGTACAGCGGTTCAGTAACCAAGGAGCTGACATTGATGCATGTGTTGATAAAGCTGAAAACATTCAAAATGAGATTAACAAAGATTTTGAGGGAAGGGTGACAGCTAATTTTGTACAGTATTCTGCATCTAATTCAAGTCAGCGTAATGATAGAATATTTTATAAATGCTGTGTCATCTAGAAAGACTTTTATGATGCTTTGTGTATTTAAAGATTCGTGGATATGAAAGTACAGTTCTTTATACATTGTTCAAATTGAACATTGTTCAAATTATTGAACATCTATTGGTTGTCACTGTAAACAAGAATAAACTTAAGCATTTAGAAGCAATTTCACATCTCCATCTGCATTAATCACACTAAAATGTTCCTTTTTTTAATTCACCTTCAAAATATTGACTTCAGATGTGAAATGGAAGCAAAACTACCGCACATGTTTTGTGGCATCGCTTAATATTTGCAAAAAAATTGGATGGAAAGTTATAGTAAGTGTATTTAAATAATCAAACTGTAGCTTCTTTGTATTATGTGCAGTCTTTTGAGAACATCTCTGTGTATTTCTGCTCTGTTCTCCTCCTTGTTTGAAGGTAACTCACATTCTTCCACTTTTCTTTTTGTTTGCGAAATTTTCTCCTCTTTTTTATCCATTTAGTTCTCCATCTGCTTTCACTTTTGTTTGCTTGGGCCGTCTCTCATCCCAACTTGATAATGAGGAATGCAGTGTGACCCTGACCTCTATCAGCCCATGCATGACCTTCTGACTCGCCCACATAACCTTTGACCTTCTCTTTGACAGCTTGATTAATTACCCTGTGTTATGATTTATGAGTAAGTGCTATGTAAAAATAATAGACAACAGGTGGTCCTCTAAAATCTTTTTGTGGCACGTTTTCTTTTCCTGCCTAACCTGATGAGCTGTTTGAAGTTTGGAACTTAGTGGGACAAAGTGTGTTTGGCAGAAGCATGGCATTTTTACACACTTGGACACAGTGCTGGAATTCAGGCGGCTGAGGTGTATCTGGAATGGAAATATCGCAATGTTAGCAGGGTGCAGTTGCCAAAATGTATGTTGGGTGGAAACAGAAAGCGGAATCAACTGACATTTCAGGCGTTTCAGTCACAGGTCACGTCTTGAGAAAATTGCTCAAATAATGGAGGGGGCATTTTTCAAGCTGAGCTGCATCTCCAACAGCTATGTTTACTTTAACGCTTCACTAGTGACTTCTGATTGGTTGTCATGACCTCATCCTGCTGTTGCACCTACAGTGTTGCAATAGTGACATAGATGTACCCTTCTTGCAGTAAAGATGGGAAATGAACAGAGCATAATTCTTTCAGAAAGATGAATGGACATTGCTGTGTCTGTTTTAACCACAGGCAGGTTTAAAAGCAGTGAGTTTTGAGTTGTATTTCCCCAAGGAAATAATTCTGGTCTTGCTGCTGACCATCCAAATAGAAACCTGAACTTGAAAATTCAGGTTGATCAAGTATAGGAGAGTGATCTCTTTCAGATCCTCACTCACAGTCCAAAAAGATAGTTACATAGTTCAAAAGACACCTCTCCAGCTCTGACCTCTCTTGTCACATATGGTGTCCCACCCTGGTGGATTAATATGCAGATCTGAATGGTCTCAGCTCAGTATTCATGTGCCAGGCAGGGGAAATTTCAAAAGATTTGGGATTTACTTTAAATACTTTGAAGTTCTTTTTTTAACCTTACCCTTGAACTTCCAGTAAGAGGCAGAAAGCAATCCCCCATTTCTGACTCATGTATTATAATGGAAAAGGCCCTTCTACATTGTTCTGACTTAGTAGTAAAGGTGTTGTAACAGAGATACATGATTCTTTCCAACTCTTGACTTTGTAAGCCTGCTTTTCATTTTGTCATCACAATCCTCTACCTCCAGAAGCAGCAACCTGGAGAATGGTAGGAGTCAGTGTAGATTGAATTTCACTTACCTTGAAGCATTATCATGTGGGGGAAGAGATGTTAATTGGGTGCTTTAGTCTGAGAGAGAAACTGTAATTTTGTAGATTAGAGGCTGGGAGTTCTATTTGTCAGTGTCTGTCCTAGTTACAAGGTCTTATCACAGGTACACTGATGGCTGAAGATTGATGGGGGTGGGAGGGGGGGTAGTTGTACTTAAAGCTCAGCATTTTACCATGAAAAAACTTTTTAAGAGAGTGGTTTCCCTTTCTGTGTACACTGGACACACAGGAGAAAACTATTACATTGAAAACATACCTAATGTTTGCATACCACCTAATACCACTGAGGGTGGAGAGATTTAGAAACCTTCCTACTTGATTGGTACTTACTGAAGTCATAGGTCACTGTGTTTTAATAATGATGTAAGATCATCATGGCTGAAATTGGTATTTTTAATGACATTGATTTGTTTAGTATAGCTGCATTAGCACCAAATTAACAAATAGTAAATTAATACGTAGTAATGGCACATTTAATACTTTGCAGCATGAAGATACTGTATATGGTGAAAAAAGATTGCTACAGTCCTGCATGCAAAAAAGTATTTCTGAACATGCCTTTCATTTTAAAGGATGCTTTCTAATGAATGTGATTTTTCTCTTTGTTAACAGTTATGCCAAAGACTGTATCTCATCTGTTATTAAAGTTTGCTAAAGGCCTTTTTTTGAGATATTAGTGGTCTCATGTTCTGAGTTTTGCATTGACTTGCAGTCTTCTCAAATTCACTACATTAGAGCTCCTCCTTTTTTTTTGTTTTCTGATTGCATTAAACTTCAACATTGCAGCTGTGCCCACATAAATTACATTTTTTTTAAATTAATTGAAGTTAAAAGCCGCATTGTTTACAGTGATGTTCTTTAGTTCTGAGTATTCCTGTTCAGTAGCAAATACTCAAATAAAGGCTGAATGAGAGAGGTTGTAATTAGATATATTTTACCAGTCGTTTTGTTTTTCCATGTCAATTTTTATATGTTACTCTCAAATCTTCTTTCTGGTGCCATTGTTTTCATCTTGAAATTTAGGATGCAGAAGTTGAAGGGAAAGGGAGATACACCCTATCATGTAAGCAAAACAGTCCAAAAAGAGATTACTTTCCAAAGAGAAAGACTTAGGCTTTCCCATAATTGAGGGGAAAAAAAATCTTAGCTCACTTATTACTTAATTATTTTAATTCTGCTGACAGGAAAGGCCTGCTATCTATGAGAAATTGTAAAAAAAAAATAAAGGGGGTCATGTTACAGTGCTTAAAATAGATTTGATAAAAATCCTTTAATTGATTTATAAAATAGTGAATTTAAAATTAGAATAATATTTCACCTGTTGATATCAATGTGAAAAATTGACATTGTGTCCTCAGAAAATGGGACAAATGAGTCATGTAATTTTAAGTTACATGATCAATAACTTAGACAAATTCCACTTCTTTGATGATTTGTGTGTCTGTTTGGTGATCAGGTTAAAGTGGACAGAGTTTCAAATCCCTGTAACACTTGTAGATCTGTAATAAACACATGAATTTTGCATTTCACATTGTATAGAAAGCAAAACAAATCAATACATAGAACGTCTCTGCTCAAAACAAGCAGGTCAAGAAGATGAAGAGCTCCAAAACTACCAGCCTGCCAAGTACTGCAAAAACTGGCAATAGCAAGCTCAAAAACTATCCTTTCATATGAATTTATGAATGTTTGTAAGCCATATTCTTCTCCGTGATGAATTTTGGGCATCAGAATTTTCCAAGCTGGAAAGTTCATATGTTCATAGTTCAGCATTGGGCATTAATACGGCCAGGCATGGCGTGGATAGATTTTAAAATTTGTCTTTCATTTTCTATTTTCTTTCTCTCTTTCCCTATTGTTTATTTATATATTTGCTTGTTTGTTTATATTTATCCCAGTTGAATTCATGGCAGGCAGGGCAGGGGAATCATGTGACAGGAGACCTGTTACGGTGCTGTATCTAACAAAGAGACAATTTTCGCTTTGGCCTATTGTGATCTTTTTTGACTACGTCACTTATGCCAGAGGTAGTATCCTGCATGCCTCTCTTTCACCCTGTTTAGCAGAGTGCAACTGTGCCCTTTAACATGATTTTTGGTGGGAGGAGAAGCTACAGCAGACGTTTGAGAAGGGCACAAGGACGAGGGGTAGGAACTCCCTTCAGATGAGATTTTGATAACTAGTCGAGTGTGTCCAACTGTAGAAAATCACTGAGTGACAATCTGTCTACCTGACAGTGGCCACAATGAACTACAAGGTTTGTGAATGGCTCTACAGATGAGAATAAAGCAAGCCCAAATAAAGTATCTTTTGTTGGGGTGGAGTTGGTTTGCTCTGGGCAGCTAGGTATGGGGGACCTCTTTTGATCCTCATGCCTGGACCGAGTGCAAAATGAAGCACCAAGTGAAAAGCTGGAATAAAGCTGTTCCATTAGATAATTAATATAGATGTTTCCAAAAAGTAAGTATTTACTAAAATTTACTTCTAAAGGATAGCTTGATTTTGACTGGGAACCCATGTTAACTTTAAGGACACAACTGTTAAATGCATGTGCTTCTCTTTTTTCCCTTCATTTGCAATTATATCTTCCACAAATACTGTGATTTGCCATCATTTAAAAATCTTTAAATTTGATTGGCTGATTAATTCAAGATTTATTTCTCATTCATAAATTCATATTTTTTCAACCAGCTCATTTCCTGCAGCACAAAAATATACCTTATATGCTGAAAAGCATCCTGCAGGTCGCACATTTGCTCTGGATTTGTTGAATATACAGCATAATCCCAGTGAACTTCTACAGCAGATTTAAAGATGCACTAAAAAGTCAGACCCACTATAGAGAGTTGACTTGTAAGCAATACTACTGAATCAGTTTTGGTATTGATTCATTGTTACTGCTGCTATTTGCCTCTGCATGGTGTGCTTATTGTCAGCTAGACAAAAGGTTTTGGTATTTTAAAATGTGGTGAATAATTTTCACATGCTTTCTTTAATGTATCTACCTTTGTATATAAAATCTCTCAATTCTTTTTCTTTTAAAGGTTTTTACTGGTTGGGCATAAAGCTTTTTATTCATTATTATGTAGAGTTCTTAAAGCAACATTTTGCTTTTAGTTCCTGTATTGTTTTCTGAAAAAGTCATATAAAGTGCTTATGAATAAAACAACATACTAAATTATTTTAAAGGTAAAACAGGCAACTTTTCTGATGCTGAGGGATGTGTATGAGCATAAGTACATGCACAGATACATATTCACACATCAAAATCCCTTTAATGACAGAATATTCTTTAAAACCCTTCTATAAATGATGTTGTGTGAGGTTTCTGAAATAAATAAAAAAGTTCTAAAGAGCATTAAAGTATATGCAAAGCATTTTCAAGCATTAAATCTCCCTTTTCACATTTCTTCTTGTTTGTGTGTGTGCGTGTGGCTCTCTTCTAAAACAGGAAGGCTATGGAGTAATAGTTCTGAATCCCAATGAGAACTATATTGAAGTTGAGAAGACAAAAGCCCAAATACAGCTGTCTTCTGATATCTCAGAAGAACCTGCAGAAAAGAGGGAAAGAAAAGATAAAATCCCGAAGGAAACAAAGAAGCGACGTGACTTCTACGAAAAGTATCGAAATCCACAAAAAGAAAAGGAAACTATGCAGATCTATATTAGAGTAAGTTTCTTTTGGTTTTGTTTGCCCTTCTTTATTGATGTATACATATGTTTATTGCCTCTATTGGCTAATAAATAGCATGCTTTTTTAAAAACAAATACATTACTGAGATGGCATTCAAGAGTTTATACAGAATTCCTATCTCTTTATTCTATTGATATTTTTGGTCATTTATTGATTGTGATGTTTTGGAAGTGTTACAAAACATTTCTTTTAATTTCAAAGGGAAACTTCAAATAAACCCCAGAGGAACTCACTGGGGTTATCAAGAAAGAAATTATTTAAGAAAGACTTAGTAAAAACAATTTTATAAAGAGAGGTGTTCATACGGAAAACTTTGTAGTGAAGCTTAGGCAACATATTAGCTTCACATGTATGCATTTATTGTATTATATTGTATTATATCGGGGAGGCAGTATTTATAGCCTGATAGTTTTTTATCACCTGCCGAATTAATAATGTATTGTGGAAAATACCAGTGTTCATCTTGTGTGGTAGCAAATTTATCCTGTAATGTATTGTTTTTATATGAGCAGCCATCCATTGTGTTTGAGCTGAACTTCTAAAGGCAGATAAAGGAGGAATCTTGCTAATATATTAATAAATATTTAGGCTAGAATAATTTGAGAATGGTATGATGAAGAAACTCTGTCCTTTGCCCTTTTCTGACTCAGTGAACCTTTGCACTTTGTAATGCTACCAGCATGGGATCATTATAACAGTGCTACCCGAGGATTTCTAATTCTGCAGGGGGCACAAACAATATTATTTGCACATTGGCACATTCTGCTTCATATACATACTATGTATAATACATTCCAGACTGAGTCATACAATTTCCAAAACCCTTACTATGAAAGTTAGCATTTTCATTCAACTGTAAAACACATCAGAAACTCCACAGTGAAGGTAAAACAGTAAAAACATATGCCTTTCTGGTGAGAAACAGAAAAATCCAGCACAATACATGTTAGAATCATCTTAAATTTTAATATGCCCCTATTAATTTTTTTTAGCATAATAATTTTTGTAGAAGAAATCTAACTCTGCTGGGTAGTTAAAAGGGTTAGTAACTTGGATACAAGATTGTCATTAATACCATAAATATTTACTGTGTCTTTTGAGAAATACCTGAGTATGGGAAACAAAAGAACGCGGGTATATATGTTCAAAGTCACCAAAAGGTACTGTGTTTTCTCTTTGCTGTTTTTTTATGAGATGCTGTTCTGCCCACTAGCCAAACTCTCCTTCTTAAGAGGGGAAACCAGTCTTAAGGTCCACGAGAATCCAGTGGACAACGTTGCTGTATTGTTTGAACAGAAGTCCAGTCAGCGTGGAGATTCAGTGTTCCCTTGTTGAAAGTGAACCTTTTTATCAACCTTTTTAGCAATTCTACCTTCTCATGACTCTTGCCTGATGAGGCGTGAAATTTGGCTTCGGGAGGTTTGACCCCCCAAAATAAAAAATATATAACTCCATCTCATTTTCCTTTCTGCACAGCTCTGTGCCCTAAATATGACTGTTGATATTTGCTTTATTTGATTTTCCTCAAATCAAGGAAAGAAGTAATATATGTTTTAGTGAAAGTGTGATTGGTGGTCTCCTTCCTCAGGCCAATTGATTGAAATTGGGTTTTCTGGTGAAGCTGGTGTTGTATTCTGAAATAATTATTTTGGGGTTTTTTTTCTTAATAGACTCTAGTACAGATAGTTTTTTGAAACAGAAAGAAAAACATACCTGCTTTAGTATATTGTGGGACAAAACAGTGCAATTTCCCTGCTTATCAGTTTCTGAAACAAAACTGGACCATCAGTAGGGTTCCATTTACTCTGTTGGTCAGAACTGTTAAGTCTGTAGGAATTGCAAGAGGTGCAATGCCATATTTGCAATTTTCGTGCCTCCCATGCTTGAGTCCATAGGATTGCTCTCTGCCTGCACCCAGGGACTTGCCTCCACAGGCTGCTGTGGGACAGTGTTGGTGCTGGTTTGCAGTGATCTCAAGGGGCAATTCATATACAATCTTTACTCGCTGTATAGTATAGTGTACATTTGACTCAGTAGGCTCTTAAAATAAAACATGCTGTCACTCAACACAGATATTTAAGGATGGTATATGATTTGTAATGATCTCATCAAAGAGTTTTGAAAAACCTAAGCAGGCCTTATGTCAACTTTGCTAAGTAGGAAAAAGTGGTACAGATAGACTAGATTAAAAATTTCCTCACAGGAAGGCTTTAACTTTATCTAACATTGAAGGAAAATATGGTTGTATTAAATGTGCTGGAGAAATTATTTCAGACACTTAAGCAGCAGGAATATGTATCCTCAGTTATGTTCTCGTAGGGTCACTGAGATCTGTTGTGATCCGATGAGGCAATGCCATTTGAACAAATTAAAGCTGTCTGGTTGATGTTCCTACTTGTGCAGCTACATTTGCCAAGAATTGGACAATTAGAACTCTTCCTTGATCATTATCTTTAAGTTTTTTCTTTATTTTCATAGTAAAAAAAATAGCTGGGGTATTCAAGAATATGTAAAAGCAGAGTCTTAAAATATACAATATCAAACTGCACTGTATTTTTATACAAAATGAGTATAAATAAAAATGACTGTGGCAGTGTGTAGTGCATTAAGCATATAGTGCTTTTGAAAGATCAAAGTACTTACTGTTTCATGCTGGAAGTTTCCTTAACTATGAAATAATGTACTTTCTGGCATACATTATGGCTTGTTAAAGGAACTGATTTGGTCTGGGTAATAAACATCATGTCAAACATTATGGCAGGAAAACCTGCTTAATATGTTTTGTAATAAGACAGATTTTTTTGTTCTTGAAAACATCTGCCAACTGAATTCACAAGTGAAGACAGAAAATGTCATCAATTCTGTAACATTCTTGTAAATTTGATTTCAATTTTAGCAATGCAAACCAAGAAAAAAAACTTTTTGATAATCAGCATTGACTATAATACTTTTATGGAATGATTAAACACAAGCATTTTACTTTTATATAATGTGCTAATGAATGCATATGAATTTTAATACTCTTACTATTCAGATTTTAACAAGCATATTGACAGATCATTTTAAAAGCATCTGGTTTTTAATGTGTTGAATGGAGGATTGAGTATAATAGCTAAATATGTACATACATCCTTTTTAAAAACATATTTCTATCCTTCGTTATAAGTATTACTGTTTTTTCTTAGACCACCAGAGGCTGCTCTGTACATACGGGCTAATGCTTTCTCCCCAGAAACTTATTACGCTAGCCAGCCTTCACTTGTTACTGAAGTAAACTGAGAATTTGTTGGTCTCTAACCTTTTTCTGTGGAAGCAGATCATACAGGCTTAAATGTGACATGATTATTACTTCCATTCTCAGCCATCTCCCATTCTCTGAAGATTTTCACACTGACAGTGCCTTTTCTATGTTAGAAGATACTTAAAAATGTAAATTAGTATTTTCCCCCTTCTAAACTGCTTTCACCACTTAAATAAGTAAACTGAGTTGATTCTGAAATATTAATAAAGAGAAAATATAAATTGCATAATTTTATAGCAATAGTAATTTGCAATATTATTGTTTCCCCAACAGTTGAAGGATATCAAAGAGGCAACCAAGGAAGAAGTAGGAAGGATCACTTTTATCAGACCAACTAATAGGGTCAGGTTTTGTGGACAAAAGGGATAAGATTTTCCAAAGCCTGTATGCTAGGAATTTTGTCCTTTTTTTTCCCCACTGAGCTTATCTGCTTGAATAATTCTTATTGCAAATATTATTTTTACTATAGCACAATCTATAACAGCGCCATTTCTATTAACAGCATATTAGTGAAATTAATCTTGGATGTAACATACTTTTCATAAATAATTTCTCCTATCTTCTGTGAGAGATTAAATAGGAAAAGATCATGTGCAACCAGTTAATTTGTTTTATTAAAAATGGATACATCTGGATGATTTGTGCCAGTATTTAGGAAGAAGGCAGTTGTGTTAATATACAATTAAGTAAGCAATGACTGCTGGCATACGGGAAGTCCTGGCAAGCGTGCAAGCACAGTTGTGCCATTTCTGCTCATTGTTCAGTGTGGCTGACATGAAGCATAGCCTGACTGAAAGTCACGGCAGAATGTCCGCTTATGTGGGATGACCTTTCAGTGCCATGGATTTCTTTCACATTGAAGATTGAGCCATTTCCCAACATAGCTGCAGTCCCACCCGCTGCCGTTTTCACCCTGTGGCCATCTCTGGGCCAATGACCTACCCTCTGATTTGGCAAGGTGCACGCCTGCTCTTGTCCAAAGCCTGTGTGACTACATTAGCCTGCTGCTGAGACAAAGCTAATAAGCCCTTTATTCCACCAGAGGAGACAAAATGACAAGCTCTAGACAAACAGCTCCTGAGAGGTAGGGGACAGGTTCAGCGCAGAGAATGCCTGTGGCACACGTGGGCATCAGGACTTCAACCTCTAGAGTCTCATGCAGATGTTTTGTTGCCCCTTCAACAAACAATGCCTGTTTTGTTTCCCCTTTTACAACTGCCAGTGTTTCTTTATAGATACCTCTGAAATAACACATGGTTTTACTCTGCCCACTTTTAAAGCCTGTTAGTTCTGTATGTTCTTGAGAAATCTCCTTTGCTTGTAAGCAACAGCAAAATCATGCTGATAGTAAAAAGCTCATGAGAGCTGCCTAGAAACTGCCATGGTGTTGTTGTTCTTGCCCCATGTTGGGGCTGGGCGCTGGGCATTCAGAGCTGAGAAGACACTGCAGTTCAGGTGCTGGAACATAAACACGTAATGACATTCTGAGTGTGCCAGGAGCACCTGGTGAGATCTGGTCTTCAGAACGTGTGCCACCAGAGATCTTCACCATCCTGGGCCAGCAGCTGGAAATTAAACATCTACCATGACAGTTAGCACCTGCAGCTAGGCTTCCACATTGTTCCTAAAAGGTCAGATAAGCTTTAAGTTCCTATAGTTTCTGTAAATCAGGAAAAATATGTATATGTCATGTTTCATTCTATAGATACTACGACGAACAGGCATCTTACATTAAATGGCTGAACTATGGAGAGTTTAAACTAAAGTAGTTATAATAATTTATGCATAGGCTATTAAGCATGAGCAGCTAACTTAGATATTTTTAAAATCTTGAGATTATAAAGATTTCTTATGGTAGGTTTTGCATCTGCTAATCCTGAATAGTTTTATTTGTCTTCTTCTCCTTGAGCAACTGAGAAGTCAGAGACACAGGTAAGCACTGAAGGGAAATTCTGTATCTCCTGAAGAACACCATTGGCTCTTCTCTCTGCTATACCCTCTCTTTGTTCTGTGTTTCACAAGTATGGTTTAATCAAAGAAAAGCAATAAATTGGGACCATCTAGCTTTGGTGTCTTTCAGACATTCATTACATGATGCCAATAAAGTGTCCATTGTGAGATCCAGTTCCTAAAATGTGAGGCAAGCCATGTAAGTTTCCACAAGAAAGAACCAGCTTGCATCTCTCCTCCCACTACGAGCTGTATGATGCTCCCATGGTGCTAAAAAAGACTCTCACTCACACGTCAAAGGAGTCCTCCTTCCTTTCAGATGGGATTCAGGCTCATAAACCTGGCCAGTTCATGAGGTAATGGTGAAGAAAACTGGCTCAGCAGAATGCAGACGTACTTGTTGAAGGCAAAAGTGAGTTAAATCATTCAAACATCTTGTACTCCAATATTGCCTGGTTTTGATTGTAGGCTGAGTGCAGTGAAGGACTACAAAGACCTTGTAGGTCTTCTGGTCCAGTGCAGATTGCTCTCTGCAGGTATCCTTTATCATTTATCTAACAGAACGAAAGGATTTTAGCTGATATCCAAAAACAAGGATAACATTCCCTAACCTACTGCATACCAGTTGCATGTTTTGATACTAGATTTCAATGTGTTTGGGAAAATTGGCAGAAAGAATTTAGCAGTATACCTTTTTGCAAAACTTTAAAGTTCTTCACATGTTTTTTTCTTGGGGACGAGTCAGCTATAAGACCCTTGATATACTGAGAGATGACAAAAATTAATATCTGTGGTAAATATTTGTAGCTATCTTATATCGTTATAGCAAAATAATGCTTTTCTATGGAGAAATACCACCCCACCAGACCTCTCTAGAAATATTTATGTGTTTTGGATAGAAGGACATGAGGACATGAGGGTTGTACTGCAGTGCATGGAGGTCAAAAAAACATTTGTGGAGTCTAGGAACTGAATGTCAGCAGACAGGGAACTGGGTACAGGATGCACAGTAAGTTCAAGGATGTTTTCACCTCATCTGTTACAGAAAACGAAGTGTATATTCAGGAAAAAATGTGAAGGGAAAAAAAACCCCTATCTTTTGGGATTAAGATAAATCTGGTAGTTCCTGTGTAAGCTGCTTGACTGCCTACAGCAGTGACGGCTGCCAAAGGGGCTAGAAATAGTGGAGGAAACAGAGGCATGGAACAATGTGGAATAAGCTGCCCAGGAAGAAATGTCAGTTCTACCCTGCAATTCATACGTGGCTGAAATTTGAAAAATTAAGTATTGTAGCAATTAATTATTTTAATTTTAAAGTCCTTACAGGTTAAGGATTTTAATAACTAAAATCCTCACTTTTTGTGAGTTTATATACTGTGTGATGTTATTTTGAATTATTTACTTCTTGAAGAACAAGGCTGATCTTTTAATCAGCTTGTTGTCATCACTCTGCCTTATTGTGAGTTCTTAGGAGAACTGTCCTCTTGTTTTTGCTATGCCTTAGTGAACTCCGTATCCAATCAGCACTCCCCAAGAACTAGGTTTTACCAACTTCAGAGCTGTTAACTTCATTTCCATAATGTCCAGGCAGAAGTCATTCCTAAAGTAGTCTTTTTTACAATTATCTCCAGCCATTAACTCATCTAAATTTTGAGAAATCTTCCCATTCCTCTCTCAGCTGAATCCTTGTTTTATCTCTATCTCCCTGGCTAAAAGTGGATTCTAAACTGATAAAAAATGCTTTTGTCTTTTTTGGTCAGTGGTGTTGGTAGCAGGTTTTCTCGCCTGAATGGGCTGCATGCTGTTCAGACACATTGTTCTACACTTCCATTGTTTAACAGTTGATTCTTATTCTCTTTCTCTGTCTTTCTTGATCAGTGCTTGGCAAGAACGAATTTGTCGATACCCAGTGAGGTATATTTTCTATATTTTCAAGTAAGACTTGAATTTTTGTTTGTTTTCCCTATCGATGGCACTGCTTGGAGAGAAACTACTAAATAAAGTGAGATTGATGTGTCTTTAGAATTTAGAAGAGTTGTGTGTGTTGAGGAGACTGAAGATTTTCTGGGCTCTTAAGCAGCAGTTTGAGATCTTCTTGTCTGGTAGTTCTAGCAAAAACATGGAGTGAGAAAAGTATCATGCAAGTACATTTGCAAGTGTATGCACACAAATCTACCTACCCCAAAGCATACAAAAGCTACTCACATTCTTGCATGTTTGGCATCCTGTAGACTGTGTAAAATGACCTCTGACATAATGTGGGCTATGACAGATGTAGCATACATGAGACTGGAAAGTTTTCTTTTTCCTAAAAGTAAAGATTTAATCAGTATATCCATCTATACAGTACAGGAAAGAATTTAAAATATATTTAGTTCAGGCTATACAGCTGATACTTCATATGCATCTGCAGTGTGTTTGCTCTTTTGGACTGGTATCTCCTTCCAGGACATTTCTTTGTTCTTATCTCCTATCTTTTCCACCTACTGTGTAATTGAATAATCTGATTTCATGGAGCTTGCCAGTTCAGCCTATGTCCTATAAAAGTGGGCAATTATCACTTAACTGTGTCACAACCACTCTGTTCTTAACCTGGAAAAAGAGAAGCTTTAATTGCATGTAGATGTTAAGACAACAGATATTTATTTCTTTTATTTTGCTGAGGAATTCTTTTGAAGTTATCAAATAAAGTAATGAAGAAATTTAGCAAAGCTTAGGCTGCCTAAGTAATTTTGAAAGATTTCTAGGTTCTGCAATTAATTTTGTGGCCTTACCCTTTGATACGTCATTGCCCTCACACATTCCACTTTGTAGGACACCTCTCTACTTCTCTAGCTACTCCGCTTTTCCTGTTTGAAAAATGAACAAACACATTTGATAACAGGATTGTGTTATTGCAACCCTTGCACTGGTTACCAAAAAAGGGTAGGCTTACATTTAATGAGTACTGATTATCTTTAAATTCCATACCAGTGAAGATTTTGTGAAGTTCTCCTCAATGGGCTGTGTCAAGGTTTCAGACACTGCATGCTGCTCTGACTGCATACAGGCTCTGACTGCATTGCCTTAAGTGAGCAAATGAGTTATGGCTATGATAGATCTTAAAATAACAGCATTTGATTTGATCCTGGACACCACTTGTCTGAAATACCTTTCTGCTGCTGTTTGCTGTTAGCTCATTACGTTCTTTTACCATTTCCTTTCCCTTTCTGTTTTGAACTACTCTAGCTGATTTACAGAGTTTGGCTGACAAGTAAACTGATTTTTGTCTAATTGGGCACCAAACAGTGTCATCGCTAGAGCAGAAGTTAAGATACTGTTGCTATTCTGTTATGGTGATGGTAAATAACCATGACATCATTTATTAACAACACCATAAATAAAGCTGTTTCTACCCAAAGGTAAAGTGACCAGGCAGAGTTCAGCTTTGCTAGACTAGCAAAGACAGATGGCAAAAGATGACCACTGCCTCAGTTGGACTGTGGGTCCACAGAGCATACAAAAGTTGGAAAGAAAATGTTGTGGCATGAAAGTAACATAAATTATTTCATGTCCAAAGTGCTGTAGCTGTCTTCAGGACTTCTCTGGAGTGAGTGGAAAGTCACTCTTCCTCAAGTGCCTTTGAATCAAAGTTTGGGGAGCTTTTACAATGTATGTTTCTATACTTCTGTGACACTAGAACTATAGAGCTCCCTCTTTCTTGCTTTTGTTGGAAAGTATGAGGTACAGCAGTTGTGACCAGTCCTGGCTGAAAGTGCTTTGAGCATAGAATTGGACTGGGTGACCCTCAGAGGTTCTGTCCAGCTGATGTAGTTCAGTGTTTTGACATTACTAAGTTTCACCTCAGCTCTCAAAGTAGTATTTGATCTATGGGTAGACTTTGTGGACATTGTGAAGAGAGGAAGATTTCACTATCTCAGAACATTTAGCACTACTGAGGTTGTGGCTGGCCATCCACAAGAAGAGGTGATTTAGACCAGGAGGCTTACTGAGCTATCAGCATAGTTGAAGGAATGTGGTCTTGCACAAGTACTGCTGCAGAAATGCAACTTCAAAGATACAAACCCCTACACACAGGCACTGATATTTCTTGGCATTTTTAACACTGGGGTGTTGAACAAATATTCATGATTTCTTCAGAGATCAAGAATTTCCCCAAGATGGAATATTATCTTGAATTTGCTGAAGGACCTTCAAGCAAAATAGCAGCAGGAGTTTTTTCACAGATGTTGTCCAGATGTTATTAGCATGACAGTTCTGGAATAATGGAGAGGATACAAATCCTCCCCACATCCCTCCTACTTCCTCTTCTTTGGTATATCTTCATCAGGATTTTGTCTACATTGTTAATTTGAGTCCACAAGGTTTCATTTTAAACTGTAAAGCAGCTCTTGAGTTTTTCTCAGAAAGGGTAAAAACACCCTGTGACATTTAAATTGATTATTTGCTAAGTGTGTGTTTAGAAGTGGATAGACATGACAGAATTTAAAAGGCTGTACTTTGTTAAAGCACCAGCAAACAGTGGTTTAATTGAGCCTGTGCACAGCTACTTCTTAGAAGACTTTGTCTAGACTGCTGTTTTTAAGGTGAGCCCCAAATCTTAGCAGCAGGCCAGTGCATTACCTACAGGTTGCCTTGAAGCCCCTGTACAGAAACTCTGCTTCTCTTCGTCTCTTATAGCTGTGCCCATGTTCATGAAGAGTTACAAATTATTTAAGAAACTTTTGTCCAGTTTTGTCTGAATGCTGCCACCTCCAAACAAGTCCATGCTGCTTGGTAGAGTCAGTTTGGGTAGTTGGTCATTGTACTAGGATACACTGAACAGGATCACAATATGCAGGATTTCCCAGATGTCTGGTACCTGGCAGCTGTGAGTTCTTACCACTCATTTTCATCTTTTATTGCAAACAAGATTTAAGGTTTAGAATATGTTGGTATAGAAGCTTTTGCTCTAATAGAGCTAACAACAAAAAAAATAAAAATATGTTAAACACAGAATGTTAAAGAGTGTTCTGCTGCTCATTTTAAGAGCTCTTAGAGCTCTTCCAGAATCTCAGTTATCCTGAAGATCTGCTTAATCAGCTCCTACAGGGCAACCAGGACTAGAGACAAGTTACCCAGAGACTTCCTGAGGTTACAGCTTTTCTGCTGACACCATTAAGGAGAGATCCTGCAGTCGCTCAGGTCCATTCTTCTGCCCAGTCTTTTTCTTCTGTGGTGCAGGATAGAGTCTGTCCTGCTTCTCTTTTCCTGTTTATCCAGGGAACTTCTGTTAGGATTGTTGTCTGTTTTCATCCTGATTTAATGGTTTTTAGCTAACTCAGACTGGAGATGATAAATGTTAAAAGACTAATCTGTAAGATGGACAATATGTGTGCATTGTGATACAGAGAAGTTCAACAAAAGAAACTAAAAGAACAGAAAATTTTTTCACTAAATTACAATAAGATTCATGTCTCTGAAACTAAGTAATGGTTTGATTGGGGAAAGGCTGCAGATGTTCAATCCACTTAATCTTTGTTTTAAAATACATCAAACGAATGGTGTTTTCTAATAATGGATTAACACGGCATCAAGGACCATTTATAACAGTAACAAAAGTGACATCCCTGAGATTTTTTGAGGGTTTATATTTTTCTTACCCCCCACAGCAGCATAGACACAGAGTACATCTTTTATATAAGATACGTATGCTCAGGATCTTCAGTGGAATTTCTGTTCTGTTGTTGTTCAGTCTATAATCTCAATAAGGTGCCCAATGTTTGGTCTATGGAGCCTGAGTTACAAGATTGCTCCCAATTTTCCAGTTAGGTCAACCAAAAAAATTAGGGTATGATAGAGGGTTGGTGGAAAAAATTCATATCAAAACAACTGTTCACTATGTCATTACAACAACCTGCTGTAACAAATGTGCTTCTGTTTTAATTTATGACAATTAATTGCTAAAAGTAATTTAATCTGACAGTGGCAAGGTGTTGAAAGACTCCTGAAGATGTCATAAAAGTGACCTTTCTGCCCATGTGCAACCAAAAGCCATTTTTAACAAGGAGGCTCAAAAACAGTACAACTTCTTTTGTACTTTGTTAATTAGTTATTGATTTGAAACAATGCTCTGCCAAATATTGTCAGATTAGCTAGACGCCAGGAAGGTCACAGTGTGACAGTCTAGTCCTGATAATCTTACGGTATATAAGAATTCTTTTTTACTTTGAACCTTTTGTTCTGATATCCTGAGAATTACATTTCCTAGCTTTAGCATCTGTGCTAATTTAAAATACAGCCAAGCTGTCTGTTATGTAATTGGATGTTTTGAGTTGTTAAAAAAAATTGCAATGTGTTAGAAGAAAATTGCTGTTGATCTAATATCTAATGATGTTCAACGACAGCAATGCACCACTGCTGCAATGCCTACGGCCTTGCTAATCTGTGTGGAAAAGAGCCTGTTTTAATGAAATAATCAACACAAGGGAACCACAGAGTTCAAGACAGAGGTACGACAGGCAAGTTTGGAGGTTGTCTAGCAACTCATTGGGATGAAAGATCATTTCCTAGGGTACATTATTGTGAAACAAAAAGAACAGAGGTGAATCTGCAGCAGAAAATGGAGAAGCAGAATTAGGAGAAGCAGGGTTAAATAGCTAAACATTCAACTTTTCAGCTTACTGAAATGAGAACCAACAGAAGATTCAAATCTGAATTTCAGATTGTGTTTGTCTTTAGATAATTACTTTATAAGCTAATGACAGTTACTTCAAATACAATTAACTATAGTCCTCTACATATTAAGGCACTTTAGCAAATCTTTATAACTGTGCATTAAGTAAGTAATGTATCAGTTTACGTAAAGCACTGAGCACTTTGCGGTCTTTATTAAGAGAAATCAAATAGCTTTGAGCCTGTTAAATCTTGCTTTCACTTAATAACTGCTCTTGAGTGTAATAAATAGAGATGGAGAAGTGAAGAACAGTACAGAGCAAAGCCATTCTATTTAGTTGAATTCACACAAAAGATATAAACTCTCTAACAGAGACTTTACAGCTGAGGCTTGTTCTGAAACCATAGCTGTTAATGAAAACACTGAGTTGTTATTTTACTTAAATGTGTTGAAGTTTGTGTAGATTCGTTGTTTCCTGTGGTGGGGAAAGCTGCATTTTTCTTGGCAAAAATGGTATTTTTCTTGCAATAGCATGGTAAAAAAAAGGTCTGTTTCTCATTACAATATATAAACAGATTGAAAGAACAGGAGAGTAAAATAGGCTCTTAAGTACTATAGGAAATAGAAAAATAACACTTCTGCATGACTTCCATTAAGAGTTTTTGAATGTTTCAGATGCATTTGTTTCCAAAGGAATTGCTTTTAGTGTTGAGTAAAATGCATGTAATCATTTAAATGACTGTCATGATCTCTCTGTGTCTTGCAAAGGTAGTTCTTTTTATAAAAGTATTCATTTTTATTTACTTGCCCTCACAATTAATCTGTTAATTGCCAGAAACATAGTTGCTAAGGAAGATATTTGTGAAGATACAACCTGATGGTTTGTTCAAGAAATACTCTTTTATTTCCATAATTTGATCATACAAAAGGCTGTGTTTGATGGAGTTCGTTATGTTAGGCAGAAATATGTTGTAGGCAGAATTTTGATCCCTGAGATTGGGTAGTTTGGAAAGAAAAAAGTACAAGGAGATGTAAAAAAGATGTAAAATATCCATAACAGTACTGAAGTGCAGCTGCCCCAGTCTTTGAGTATTTTTGCCAATTGTAATCTCTTCGGCCAGGCTGTTGTAGTTGTTACTTAAGTTAGAATGTGTGAGTCCACTTGCACAGATTGGCAGATGTGCTTAGATCATCATCGAATGGGGATTTTCTTATTAACTGCACAGGTATTTGTCCATAGCCGTGGTACGACCGTGTAGATAGGACAGGTCTGAGGAATTGTTATTACATCTTCAATCTGAGGAGTTTCTCCATGCAGGATTTCCAAGATTTTTGCCAGAACATGCTACTTCAAATTCAGCCTTCCATTGCCTGGAACCCTGCAAATTATATGGAAATGGAAAAAATACACAAAAATCAACAAGTCTGCCAGAGAGCTAAAAGGGAAAGTAGGGGTTTTTTTCATAAGTAAAACCTCCTCTGATAATTAACTCTCCTTCCTCCTATTCATTTTCTTCTCCTGTACCTTTTTCATCTCAGTGAGTCAGGAATGTTCTTGTGCCCAGACTAAAAAAGACAAATGTCATATTTGTGTTTACGTACATTCTTCTCTTAATAATAAAATAACTAACTTATTGGTGAAGGTCATAATTAAGAGCCACTGAGAAACTGATTTTGTCTGATTTTTTCTTGGTTTTGGTCTCCTTTCTTGCACTTGACTCAACAGTTGGGTGGTGATGGCAAGACATGCTAGACTCCAACAGAATCACAAAATGAACTAGGTTGGAAAAGACCTTTGAGATCATCAAGTCCAACCTATGACCTAACACCTCCTCATCAACTAAACCTTGGCACTGGGTGCCATGTCCAGTGTTTTTTTAAACATGCCCAGGGACTGTGACTGTGCCACCTCCCTGGGCAGCCCATTCCAATGCCCCATCACTCTTTCTGTGAAGAATTTTTTTCTGACATCTAACCTAAGCTTCCCCTGGTGCAGCCTAAGAAGGAATAATGGGAAGATCCAGACTGGAACAACAGCCTAATAAAACTGCCTTACCCTGGCTGACAAGCCAATGCTTTAACCAGGGCGATGATGCTATAATAATATCTGAGACTTAATTAATTTAGCCTGAAATCTGGGATTTACTTTATAAACAGCAAACCCTTTCAGGTTATAAAGTCACTTGGATTTCCAAATAAAAAGCTGAAGAAATAAGAAGAGCATTTGAGCAGAGCAGCAGAAGGTATTCACCATGCAGAGAGGGTCAGTCATTGTAGAGTAAACGACATGGGCAACGTTTGCTGCTGTCTTTATTTTTGTACAGATCTGTGTCCAAACTCACCCTGCTTAATCCTCAGTTCCAATGCAAAACTAAGAAATTCCATCTGCAACAGCAGCCTTCTAAAAATGCTCGTGTATCATATAACATCAGCATGGTTCTGACGTGGTGGCGCTCCAAAGGCCTCTTGTGAAGGCCTGTGTTTGCCAGAAAGGAAGTATAGTATTACATCAGTGATATAATAATGCAGCTGAGACCACTGACACCTCTCTAAAAAATGGTTGTGGACACTGACAATGTTTCTCTGTGGTTTCAGGCCATTGTTAAACAGGTTTCAGGCCTGTTGAAATATTTTAAGTGAGCGCTTGGAGTCAGGTCTTGAAGTCGAAAGATTGGAAAGATGATTTTGATTTCCAGCTTGTTCCTTACCCAGCAAAGATGGTTGGTGCACTTTGGAAACAGGAGATGAGAGTGGGTTGGGGTTTTTTTAATCCAGAAGTAGCTCTAGGTTATTGGTTAGGAACTGTAGTGATCAAGGGCTTAGCTGGAAGAATGCCTTTCTGTCTTGGAGTTGCTTTGTTTTTTCTCTCATGTGCCATAAAGCTGGAGTATTAAGGCGAGAAGTAACTCCCTCCTGCTGTCCTAGCATGTTGCTCTCTTCCCATATACATATATATATAGCATAAGTCTGAATTTTATTTCCTGACCACTCTCACCAGGGAAAGCCCAGCTTGCATTTGAAGTGGGGAAAGTGGGACAGGATCTGAAGTCATCTTCAATGGTAATTATGGTGGGAGCTGGGGAGAACAGGAGCCCTGGAGAGGAGCCAAAACACATAGCATAAAAACCATGGCTAGACGTCAGTCTTGCATTACCTTAAACTTGTAATTTTAAGCCTAATCTCAGCAGTTGTACCATAGCAAAGTGCTGGTATCACCACTTTCTCCCAAACTAGCCCTTCATCCTCTCTGCACTGGTGGAGGCAATTAAAATTTTGTGTCAGTCCACCAAATACATTTTTTATTTGCATCTTTTATTTGGCTGTTTGATACATCAGTTACTGCATGTTTCATGGAATACTTCTTCCTTTAGCAGGAGCGTTGAGATTGTATGCTTTCCTGATAAATTGTTGGCAGTTTTGGTGGTGGGACTACCCTTAACTTAGTATCATGTACATTTAACTGCACTATGTCAGAATTCTGGTCTTCCTTTGTGCTGCTGACTCTATGCACACAACATTACATGTCGCTTACTTCATAAGCAATATTGGGAACACTTCCATCACCAGCCCAATTCACAAATAAAATAGACAGAAGAAATTGTACAGAAACACCTCAAGTAGATTTGAGAATAAGACTGCGATCTGTAATTTAAAATAAAGGCAACCTTAAGTCACTTTGCTGTATTGCTTTCTGAAGGCATGTGCCAGATAACAATCTTGGCTATGCTATTTATATCCTGCAACTCCACAAATGACCAGACTTAGCTGTTGTGATACCTGTTCTCTCCTGTCTCAAAACTGGCTGCTACCTACTGCCAGAGTATGTATCTTGCCCCCACCTCAAAAAGTGCCCTTAAAAAGATAGTATACTTTTTATTTCACCACTTCTTCCTGCAAGTGGAAGAGTCTGGCAATTTTACATCTGAAGACTTCATGATTTAATCCCTAAGGTCATAAGTAAGGAATTTCTGAATACAGATGCTGAATAAAATAACATCACTCACATGCATTTACATGATTTTAGTGTTGAACCAGTGCAGATTCAATGCTCTATGTTTCCATAGAGCTACCCCAGACACTGGTTACCATGAGCTCACTCTGCACAGCTGATCAAATCCTGCTGAGTTTTGTGGTTTTAATATGGCAAAGTATGCAAATAAAATCCATACAGAGCCTATAAAAGGAGGAAAGAAATGTGTCCTCTACTCAGACTTTCAAGGCCAGAACATCAGCTGTCTATGATTTCATTTCTTCTCCTCTTGTTTTCTCTCAAGTTGTCTCTTTCTCACTCAGGACACAACAACTAAAATTAACTTGCTTGACTCACTCCTCAGTCTTCATCATCCTTTCTTTCCTGTGCTCCTTACATGACCTGCTAAACTGAATTTTAGATACATGTTGTCAGATTTAAGATTTGGTATCATTTGCCTCCACTGTCACTTTTTGTCCACTATTATCTCCCCCACTCACAACTGCTTTGCTGCTGAGATGGTCTTGGTGTTTGTTTCTGCAGCCTCCTTTTGTCTGGTTTCACACAGCTGCAGTTGCCCCTGTATAGAAGATACTTCTGTGGCATGGCTATTGTCATGCTTCCTAAAAGCCCAGTTATTTATGAGTTGTGCAAGAGCCAACCCGTCTTCACTTTTATGTATCTCCATACATGTAGTGTCCAGATTAGTGTTGCCCATGTCAGTGAGTAAAGCAGAAATACAATTCCTACCCTTAATAAAATGTCCTACTGTCTCCTGGGATGGCCGCTCGGACTGAAGCAGGGAACCTTTCCCAAATAACTTTGCAAGATTTCTCTCAGCTCCGTGATTGAAAAGGTAAGAAAGATTTTTGCATAGATGAGGTGCTTCCTGATACACTGGAATTTCTCAATTAAAGTCAAAATCTTCTTAAGTGTTCTGACTAGACACTTCCAAGTCTTGTCTTCACATACTCATGCTGCAGAAATACATTAATACAAGATGCTTACGTTCACTTCTTTTCCTGTTTTCAGTTTATATCCTCTCCTTATTTTCATCGTCTTCTCTGGTTGTAATAACCTATCTCCTGTCTTTGGGGGCGGGGGGTGGGGGAGTGTGGCAGAAATCACATGCTGGCTGGTTTTTTTGTTTCTGTTATGGCTTTCTTGCACTCAGAGCTGTCCTGGTTCTCAGCCAGGGCAGAGTTAATGTTTATGTAGTAGCTGTGAGGGCATGGAGCCTGGACCCATGTGGGCATGTGTAGGTTATTATTCTAGATCACCTCTTGTCACTGTCAGGGCAAAAATGAGGGATTCTTACTTCCCAGAAGGGGGGGTGCAGCTTGTGGTCAGAAGAAAAGCATGGGTGAGGAGGGTCTGTCTGCCATTTTGTGGATTGTCGCGGGGTCACACCAGGTCAGCTCAGGCTCAGTGAGCATTTTTTTGCATGTAAATCACCTTCTTTTTTGTATACTTTTGTTATTAATATCATTACTGTTACTGTTTGTTTTCTTATCTCATTGCTGTTTCCAGTAAATTTTTCTTATCTCAACCAATAAACTTTGATTTTTGTCTCCCACCAGAAGAGGGGTGGGAGGAGCAGTGTCTGGTTTGGGAGAGTCTTGGTTTGGGGGGGTCACTAAATTAGTTCCTAATCCATGACAAAAGCCTCTTAGACCATGTCCTGCACTGAACTTTGGAGCTGCTTGGGTGATAGTAACCCATTAGGTTGTTTCATTTTGTTCCACTCTAGTGAAAAAGTTTTTGTCTCATGTAAAGCAAATATTTGCAAAAGGGATGAGAAAAATGCAGCAAGTGATAAGCATTATTTAGTACTCATGACGGGTGTTGTTGTAACAGGGTATTTTTATACTTACATGAATTTTAATGTAATGATTTTTTGGAAGTTTTGGGGGGGATTGCAAAAGTTTGCCTGCCCCAAGGCTCCCTGAGGCAATGGGATAAGCTGTATGTGACTGTCAAGGTGTTGCTGGTGGGAAAGAGCTAACATCTCCAGGGATAGGAGATCAGAGCCTTCTGCATCCTTCTGCTTCCCAGCCAGTGTGCGGTTCTGTTCTCCCATATTTAACTCATGTACCATACTTGTTTACAAATATCAAGCTAGAAGGAGAAATTGTTTTGCTGTGATACGTGGTAATTAGAGAAAGCACCTTCAAATAAATGGTTAAAAAGCTGTTCAGTTGTATGGCATATTTCCCTAGATGTGTGCACTTTTCACTTGTCTCAGAAAAATGTGATTTCTACTCCTTGATTTTAAAAAAAAAGCCAAAGTAGAAGGTTACCAGATCTGAAAACTACATGTTTTATTCTTTTTTTTTTTCCTTTATGTGATTTTTTTTTTAGTTTTTATGTATTAGAAGTTTAGGATGGGGATCTGAGCTGCTCTGCCCAAGTAAAGCTGATGGTGGTTCAAGGCCTCCAGATCTTGCCGCATCTGTAACTTTCTAGCAACAGATTACTTTAAAAAAAAGGGGGAAAAAAGGGAAAATTTGGCACTGAAACACAAAATATGTGAACCTGTCACAGTAAGCAGTCTCAAAGGGCAAGCTGCTTTGCAGGAGCTAATTAACCTTAGGAAATAATTACACAAATATGCAAATGTTGTTTAGACAATTCCATGTGTTATCGACTCAGGTAGTCCATCATAACTGCAGACCTTGCAATGTCTAGGTGTTAGAATCTGGCATAATTGATAAGGCTTCAGTTACTGCACCACTTCAATCTGGTATTTAACAATTAATGACTGTGATATTACATTGGTAAATTTAACCTAATTTTTTGAATGCAACAGGATATAATATTGTATTCACGGTGTGCATACTGCTTATCTGTGTATACTTAATGGCTCCAGCCATTAAAATGTTATATACCTTTCTACTCCTAGGACTAGCAATACTGGAAAAAATGACAGACCAAAATCTGAGTTCACTCCCTCCACTTTTCTGCCCAATGGATGGCCCAGAAATAGCCTTGTTTGGGGCTACTTTGTATTAGATAAACATTGCACGATAGCCTTTTCACATAATATGGTTCTTAGTCTTTTTTTTTACTTTCATGTCTAATTATATATATATTGATCAAGAGGAACGGTTTTCAGAGGAATGAAGACCCAGAACTATGACTTCCACAACTCCAAAGAACCAGACTGCTTATTTTGACGTATAGTTACCTCTTACGGGTGACCAGCTTTCAGCAGCTGGAAATCTAAGTTCAAGTTTCCCAGCACCTTTTCCAGTCTGTTCCAGAAACAGGTATCATTCAACCTGAGGTGACTTTTGAGGTGCGTAGTGTGATTTCTCCAGGCAATCTCCAGTCACTTCTGTACACTTGTATAGGTAGTTAAGTAAAGTCTGACCAAGAGACCCCCTCTCTATCAAATAATTTAACAATGTTCTGTATAAGTGCATTCAATTTAGCTGCAGTGAAATTACAGAAAGCAACAGTTGCCTGAGACTGTCACCTTTCATACTGAAAATGCAGCATCCAGTCTCATAATTTAATCCAAGCCAGGCAATGGAGGTTGAACCTCACAGACTCAGTGCAATTTGAAATCCTAAGGTGCTCTGCTCCTGCAGCTGGATGTTTCGTGTACAGACTTGGTACCAAGTCTGACGTGGTTGTAATATGGGCTTGTTACAAAGGGAAAAATAAGCAGATGCTCTGAAGAAAGAGCTTTTCTTCTAAACATATAGGACTCCTACAAACTCCTTCTTGCACATAAGTGCTTTTCTTACCTTGTTTAGGGTTTAGCAGAAGGTGCAGCAACCCAGTTTATCCTGACATTTTATGGCTTTTTTTTTAACCGGTAATAAAGGAAACTGTACTTACAGTCTATATTTAACTCATTCTAGCTCATTTCTTTTTGCTTTTATAGAATCCTGTTGAGTCTTTGTACTGGACTGTGAAGCTGTGCAGTTATTAATTTGGTTTACTAGACCACTGGTTATGCTTTGATTGGTGAAAGCTTTTTTGGGCTGAGTTCAGAAGCTTTTTGCTGATGTCTTTAGTCTTGTGGAATTGAAAACTGTGTGCTTTTATCAGCAGGGTGTAGAATAATAAATACAGAGTAACCTGAAAATGCTATATTAAGCAGAAACAACGTCCTCTTTTTTTCAGAATGTTAAAACAGCATTGGGTACCTAGATAAAAATTGCTGGTAAGGGTATCAGTGGTAACATCATTATTGAAAAACAAGTACATCCTGTGTATCTAACGAAGATATATCTTTTATAAATTAGTAATTTTAAAACTTTCCCAGTGTTTTAATATGCTTTTTCCATACGTATTCTAGAGTATATCACTTTTACATAGGAGACTCCTGTTCAAGTTGTTCTTCAGCTTTATCTCAATAACTGGTCTGTCAATCATATTTTCTTTATGTAATTTCTTTTTAAAAACTTCCCTCGTTCCTCACAAAGGAAGGAATCTTTACCTATCTATACAATAAAATTTCAAAACAGCAACAAACAGTTTTGGAGTAAGTCCTTTCTCACATTGATGTGGTTTACAATAGGTGATACATAATTAGTTAAAACTGCTTTCTGTCATAGTCAATGAAGAGCAGAATCTGTCTAGGAATAAGAGGAATTCAGGTTTTTCTGGCTTTTAATCACTGCTGCCATAGTGGAAAAGCGTAAAAGCACATCATTATTCTAAAAACTTTGAGTCAGAATCCATAAAAGATTTGCAGCCATCTCACTCTTATGTAGGAAACAGGGCATGAAAAGAGAAATAAAAGCCAAAATCCACCAGATTATCTAGTTGTGTCTCTTCCCACTGATTTTAGACACTTATAAGAGCTTAAATCCTCAAAACTGAGTTACAGAACAGAATTGAGATCTGGATCACTTCAATATTCTTGATAAATTTCAGTAATTCACACTGTGTAATTAGATGCCAGTGGCTTTTACTGGTTTGTGCTTCCTTTTTCATAAGGAAATGAGGCATTTGTTGTCTATCTCTGAGTCAAGTCAGGATATTAAGTTGGTGGAGCAGAGCAAAGGGAAAAGGGATGCAAATTTTAGGAAATTACATGACCTTGACTGATCAGCTCTTTCTGGCATTGAAGAGCCTGGAATGAGCCGGCATTGTTGTCCTGGGTGTGTGAAATACTGATGGAGCAGGGTACCTAGCAGAGCATCTTATTCTTGTCACCTGAGACTAGGCCAAATTTGTAGGTGTGACCTCAACAACCCGAGAAATAATGCAAATACAGAGGGGTATGGTGCTTGCCAAGAGTCTCTAAGATAGGAGTACACAACTGCGAGTTTTGATCACAGTACACTAAAATCAGTGTGTGTCACTCTAGTGCCTTCTGTGACTCTTACATTGGCTGGCTTTGACAAAGTCTTGTTCAATAATAAGAAAAGGTGGTCCCCTAGTTACCAAAAATTCCAAAGTAATGGCTGCCACCGGTCAAGAGGTGTTTTATTTGCACTGTGTCTCATAATCTGCAGTCACAAAAAGTAACATTTAAAAGAGTAGCTGTAAATGCCATTACTTTAATCTTAATTCAGGTTTTCAGTGGCTCATAATATGGGAAAAAAAAAAGGTAAAAACTGAAATTATAGGTCTTTACCAATCTACATTATTCTATGATTATGTATTTATATTGTTCCTACCTGTTTTTATTTGTTTTATCAGTCTAAGGCATAAGCACTTTAAACAAGCCATCATTGAACAAACATTTGACAAAGAGTTGTAAAAAGAATGAAAATCCGAGCTGTAGCTTATCGTTCTTATGAATGCCTTTGTTTAGCAGAATTGTCATCATGGTATTTACAAAAAATTTTGCCGATACATAGTTTTTGTTATATTTATTAAAGTAAACTGAAAAAGCAACAGTTTTGCTGCCTTTAAATTGCAATCTTGAATTTTCTTTATTTAGACAAAAGAATCTGTTCTTTTTTTTATTCTAGTGTGTATTCATTTGATCTTTAACAAGCATTCTAACATATAGGAACACATTGCTTTTAGACAGACGTGCCATTTTTTAAAAGATAATTGTCACAAACAATTTCTTTCTGCAGGATAATGGCTCTCCTGAAGAACATGCTATTTATGTTTGGGACCATTTTATTTCCCAGTCAGCTGCAGAGAACGTGTTTTTTGTTGCTCACAGTTATGGTGGACTTGCCTTTGTAGAGTTGGTAAGTGTGAATTCTCCATTGCCTTCTTTCCTGAAGACTGTCACAGATTTTCAACATTCTTTGTGGTCACCTTCTTGAAAGTAGCCAGGTAGAAACAACTGAACCAGTGGTCATGTTGGTCAGGATTTCTTTGCAACCAGAAGGTCACTGTGTCTTTTCTCATTTTGAGATAGACAATAAGGTCCCAAGTGTGCATGGACCTGAAAGACTGGTGGGGAAACAGAGCACACTGGACCCTTCTTGTGCGGACTATGTACTGAAAGGCACCAGTTTCTGCTAAGGGGCAGAAAGACCAGAGGACATAGGAGACTGAGGACATATAAGAACAGTTTTAAAGCAAAGTCACAATAACAAATGCAGCTTTTTGTATATAGATTGGACCTGAACATGTGGGGAAGTTTGGCAATTGTATTCAGTTTTTGCAGTTTTTCTACAAAGGTCTGCAGAACTTGCTGAAAAGACTTCTGTCTTCCCATTTATTAGGCTCTGCAGTGATATAAGGTGAGGAAAAACTTTGCACAGTGTAAAACTGCTCTACATCTGGTGCCAAGACTGCTGAACATTGTTTGTCAGTTTTTCACTCTTTTCTCTAAAGGCAGATCTCTTGACCCCAGCTGGTATACCAGGTTGCCTGTTAAACTTGTATACCATTCTGTCAGTGTAGCTACAGTCTCCTCGTGTGATTTTAAGACACTAGTGTAATCAGGATGTGTTTTATTGAAGAAAAGTGAGAGTCCTGTTTATGGCGGAAAAGTAAATTGCAGAGCATTACAGCTGGTTTTATAGACACAGGAAACAGCAGACATATGTGTACATCTTTTGTCTACAGCACGTTAGTTTAATCTAACTGAAAGTTGATTACAGTATGTCTAACCTGAACATAAGATGAATGCCTTAGTTGAGAAAAAGCATGCCATGAGTGTGTTGGTTAAGCATGCATGAGTGTCTTGGTTTTAATCTTATGCTGCTCCAAGTAGCAATAGCAATCCAGACCATGACTACTTGTATTATTTTAAAAACTTAAGATTTTCCTTAACCCCTTTTTTGTTGTTGTTGAAATTAATGCAGTTTTCATTTTCTCTCTGGTCCTGGAAGAGTATGTGTAAAATATGCATGACATGTACAGATTTGAGACTTGAGAAAGTTCGTTTTCCTGATCTGAAGATCATTTGGGAATTGATCATTTTTCACAGGTATTTTATTACCTGGTCAATAAATACTAAATTTTTAAGAGACCTTGAAGGTGAATAACTCCTTCTGTAACCACATCTTTGGGAAAAAATATGTTGTGTGCATGTGCCTGTTGCTCTTGAGATGCCATGAAGGTTAGGGAGCAGTTGTTCTGTCTTGGCTTTCCTGAGTTGTGATTTTCAGCTGCTCTGTGTTTCAGCCTAGGTTATTCTGGTGTAACTTGTGGGTCCAAAGTAAAATTTTGGCAGAATTTCTGTAGGTTTTGTAAAGCCACATTGTTTGGGCCACCAGATGCCCAGAAATACATACCCTTAGCAGAGGGCAGGAAAAAGAACCAACTGGAGACCTTTCTCAGTGTTCCCTAAACAGGCTTGGAGGAGGCTTGGAGAGTTTTTCCATCACATTTCAGTCAATGGCTTGAGGTGGCCTGGGTAACAGATGACCAAGGTGTCATTACCATTTTGCCGGTTTCTCTTGTCACACTGGTGGATATTTCTTCACTTTTGTTCTACTTTAATATGAAGCACACTGATGTTTCAGAACAAGACTTGACTTCTGACCTTGGGGTTTCCAGGGTCAGGGTGCTAAGGGCCTGTGAAATTATCACAAGCTGAGCGAAAGTTTTTATCAATCGCAGGAAGCAACCAGTAAGTAAGAAGTTAAAAAGGACCTTTGTCAGAAAGACAAGATGGTCTCAGTAAGGGTCAGCTTCTGTAGTCTGCTGTCTCTGCAGGACATGCATGCCTGAGAGGAAGAATATAATACATATCCATTGACACATCACATACCTGTCATGCAAAACTAGACCTGGAATGTATTTTTAATGTAACCCAATGTTTTTCTAAAAAATCAAAGGATATGAGCACTTGGTTTAGGCAGAGGTAGTTTGATATTTGAGTTCTACTGAAAGCAGTTTGATTAAATAATTTGTACACTGAAGGACATACGATTGAAATAAACCCTGAACTATTTTATTGCAGTATTAATTTCTAAGATTTTATTTTGTTATCATCTCCTTTCTCTTAAACTTTATATCCATACGGCACTTAGTAATTGCAGTGAGCTCCAAAAAGAAATGCAGCAGCTGATGGGCAATTACTGTCTTATGACAAATACATTTTCGATCACTTCACTTTCTTCTCTGATTCATGTGGGGGTGATGATGAGGTTGATAGAGCAGCTACACCATATAGCAACTGTACCACCTCTACACTTCCTTTGCAAGTTTTTGGGCTAACTGATTCATGAAATTGTAGGTTACAGTCGTTATGGAGACCTGTTGCCCAGCTGCTCCTTCTGCATCCTTGCCTCTTACGGGAGAGCAGTGTGAAACATATGGCTTTAATTTGGAGTGAAGGTTTCTGCCTGAGCCCTCTGAATTTTATTTTGCCAACAGGAAAAGAAAAAACAAGCAAAAAATATCCAAAAATACTTGTTTTCAATTGATATCTTTTTAGTCAACTTTCCATGTTCAGTGCAGCGAGGTCTGTCATGATGGCTTGCAGTCGTCTCAGCCATGGCTTGCCACTTCATCAAAGTGCAAGGCTCTTGGTGAAAACAGGATGTTCCGGCATTAAACTGAAAAACCCAGCGAAAGCTGTCTTGTTCATGGACGTTCATAGAGTCATGTGGGAGGAGCTGCTGCTCTCCCAGGAAAAGGCAGAGAAAACATTCAGCCTTGCACAGGCAGTACCCATCCAGGTGCTCCTTTGTTTGAAGGTGCTGAGGGAGGTAGCACAGGAAAGGCAGTCCTGCTCTGCCTTATCCCTTGATTGGCATGCACTTTGTTGGGAAACTCAAAGTGAAAAGAGAGCAAGTAGGACCATCACATATGAAATTGGTATAAAAGGAGGATCATTTTTATTTACAAAACTTTGGTGGCCAAAGCTTGGTCTTCATTCCAAATTTCTTCTCACCATAAAAATGAGGCTGTGTTTTGGAAGTCCTTCATTAAACAAACAAGTAAAGCTTGGCTGCAATTTTAAAATATGTGCCACATCAAATAAAAATTGTATTGATCTTTGCAGCTTTTTGATCTACATTTTCTTGTGTCTGTGATTGCAAGATATTAAGAAAAATAGGGTGAGTCTGCAATATCATCCCTAAATACAAAGAAACTGTTACCCAGTTACTGCAACATAGGTACACATTTTCTGTACCTTGTTGTGTCATAGATTACTAGGGGAATAATTGAAAGTGATTAAAATGTGGGGGAAATAAAGTTTCACCAACAAATGTATTAAGTTTTATTGTTGTTCTGTTGTTTGTAGGTTGAATTACAAATGGTAAATCATAAGCCGTATGTTAGAATGCATCTTAATATTTAGTAATTAAAACTTGGTGTAATTGTGGTTTGAAATTAAACATGCATGTGATAATATCTACACGTAAATTACTTTTTGAATGCACAGCACTAAAAACAATTGTTAGGTCATTGTGTTTTGCTAATTGCTAATTACTGATATTGAAAAACTCAAGCCATGATTCATGAACACAGCTCAGCTTCTTAATTCTGTTATCCCTTGCACAGTGTAGTCAAGGATTTATTTTCAGAAGCAGTTTGCTTTACTTGGTGGTAAATTGTGGAACTTTCCCCACTCGGATCTTATAATAATTTTAAGAAATTTAACAGAAAGTGAGAATTTCAAGTTGACGGAGTCAATTTTATATTTAGTTTACAGAAAATAAGAAGTTTCTGGTACAACGCCTCCTTTGAGTTTTTCTGCCAAATTTCGTGGGTTTACAATTATTTTGCCTTAAAAAGAATGTTTTTCCTTGTCATTGCCTGCATGAAAGACCCACACAGGAGAATCTTTGTGGAAGATTTCTGTTGTTTGTTTCCTGTATTTCTGAGACCCTAGGCTTTGCATTTTCAATTGTTTCCTCATAATCTTATAACTAGAGGTGTAGCTTTTTTGTTTTAATTTTAGTTAAATGATATCTTTTAAAAAAATACCAAGTATCATGGGAATCATGACAAAATTGTGAGAATCATTAATGGTACCTCCATTGCTGTAAAACTGCAAGGTACACAGGGGAATGTAATAACTAGGAGAAGGAGGGTAGGTTCATTGTCTTTAGCAGGTGAAAAACTATTCATTAGGGTCTTTTGGCTAAAATATTGAGTGTATATATTGATAATTTGCACAAAGGTGTGGGTAAAAGGAGGGGGGGAGGAGGGCATCATTTTAGCGAGCTTTGTTAAAATGCAAACCCTTAAAACACACTGTTCAAATTATGGCATCCACTGTAGAGTCCTAATTCCATCAAATCTGCCAATTTTGGCAATTTTAAATAATTTTAGGTCCGTCATTTTGAGATACTCTCTGCAATATGCTGCCACTTCATTTTGATGTATTGTGCTGAGTATGGCAAGGACCTGGCCCTGGCTGGCACTGATAGGTGCCATAATAATGATGATAGACAGGCACCTGCTGAGCTACCTGTGAGTCTCTGAGGCTGAATCAGTATTCTGGCACAGGCAAAATGCAATTTAAGAAACTTAATGACTAGGCTTTGAACCTGTCATTAGTTTCTCATTAATTTAATTTCCTGAAGTCTCAGACTGAATGGTTTGTTATATTTGGCTTTTTATATATACTTATATAAATATATCTACTTATTTTTTAATTCAGTTTGCCTGGAAAAATTGATGAGTGGGTACTGTGGACATACAACTCTTAATTCCCCTGGCTGACATATTAAATTGAAATACATCTACTGATGCGTGGTAGAGATAACATAAGATCTGCGATGGCTGTAGGAAGCATGGGAGAGAGCTGGAATTAGACAGCTGAGAAGAAAAACACCCAAGTGACCAGAGTCTGTATTGTGAAGACAAAAGCAAAATACCACTATGCTTTAAAGCTTTGTGAGCATTTAACTGGGAAAAAAAAAGGACAGGAAAAAAGAAAAAAAAAGACACTTTAGGTGTTGAATGTCAGTTGGGAGAGCAGTGTGGGATGCTGTCTTGAAGGTTTATGGGGGCCTGGCTTATATGTCCAGTCTTTGTACAAGTCACCTCACCCAACTCCACCTGGTTTAGGTCTCATTTTTTTTTGTGTTAGACACTTAGAATAAGTGAGTCAGGTCAGACTTAGTGCATACACTCAGAAAAACAAGCCTGAAAGTAAAAATGAAATCTTAATTCTGTTTGGTTATTTATTTCAGCTATTCATTGTTGTCCTTCTTGGAAAAACGCTCATTCATCTGCAAAAGATCAAATGAGAAATAAGGGTGGACAAGAGAAGCTAATGGAGGAGGCAGTGATAGATTGTATAAAAAAGGGTTAGACAGGAATACGGTCTCTAGCCTTGATGCAGATTTTTTTAGTATTCTTGTTATGGACGTGGGCACACAAATGAAGTATGTGCTCCTGAAATTGGGTCCTGGCATTAAGTGATGAAGTCACCACTGGTATTCAGAAGTAGAATTTCTGCAGTAATAGAAATTAAAGGAAATAATACAAACTTCAGGACAGTTAGGCATTGGCTGGCCAGTCATCTGCATTTGTGCACAAAGAGCAATCTCATCAACAGAGAACAGCAGAGCTGGAGAAGTCCTCAGATGACTTCATGGCCAGTGGCTGTAAGTGAATGACCAGCTAACGTAACAAAAGAGTCAAATGTGATAGTGCGATTAGTTTGCTCTTTCTGTCCCAGGAAGGGAAGTATTAATGCTGTCCAGCATGCTGCTGTGATTCATCTGAGGTAATTTGAGACATTTGGGAGGATTAAGTCAGTCTGGAAGAGATATGGGGAAGAGGTGTTGGTACACTCAAATAATTGGAAAGCGTATTTTGCCAGAAACAATGACAGATCCTCAGACCTGCTGTGACATGGTGCCGGCATGGACAGGTCCTACCTATCACAAGCACCAAAATCAATATAGCCATAGAGACAATACACACATCCTTTGGACTTATCAGCCATAAAAAGAGCTGTGTAAATTGCTAGTGCTCTTACATTAACTTCGGTAGCTATATCTAGAAAGAGAAGGTTCAGCATCTGCTTTGTATTTGCTGCCGAAACAGAGTTTAAAAGCGTGGCTTGTTCAGCCTGGTAAAGGAAAGCTTAGAGGGATTGGTAGCACTCAGCAAATACATCAAGAGAATAAACAGCAAGGACGGAGAGCCATATAAGCCAAAGAACAATGCTGGCACAGGAACAAATGGATTAAAACTGGTCATGAATAAATTTAGGATGGAATTAGGTTTCTCACCATTGGATTAGAAAGTCCTTCTTGGGAAAAGGACTGGGGTAAAGCTGCTGCCAAGCATGACCCACACATGGCAAGAGTTATGTGAGTAATTGGCTGAGACTGTCTGTCCTTGGTGTGACCCACGAGTCTGTGTTCCTGTGAAAACCACCATATGCAGGTGCATAATTTCAGCCATGAACAATTGGACCCCTTTTTGGATTAATTTTTCTGGAGTCAATGCTTCTCTTACTCAAGGCTCACTCCACTGGAATAGCTGAGTTTTAACCAAAAACAGGTCAAACCTCTTAACACCAGTGCTTGCAAACAACTTTTTTCCTTCCTCCTTACTTAGAATCATAGACTCAAAGAATATGCTGTAATGGAAGGGACACATCAGGATCATCAAGTCCAATTCCTGGCCCTGCTCAGAACACCCCAAGAACCACAACATGTCCCTGAGAGTGTTATCCCAATGCTTCTTGAACTCTATTAGGCTTGGTACTGTGACCATTTCCCCAGGAGCCTGTTCCAGTGCCCAACCACTCTCTGTGTGAAGAACCTTTTCCTGACACCCAAACAAAACCTCTCTTGACTCAGCTTTCTGCCATTCCCTCAGATGCTGTAGGTGGTCACAAGAGCAAAGAGGTTCCTCCTCTTCCCCTCCTGAAGATGTTGAAGACCACAATGAGGCCTCCCCCCAGTCTCCTCTTCCCCAGGCTGAACAGACCAAGTCACCTCAGCCACTCCTCATACAGCTTCACCTCAAGGCCCTTTACCATCATCATTACCCTCCTTGGGACGCTCTCTAATAGCTTTTTATCTTTCTTATATTGTGGCACCCAAAACTGCCCCCAGCACTCAAGGTGAGGTTGCCCCAGTGCAGAGCACAGTGGGACAATCCCCTCCCTTGCTCGGCTGGTGATGCTGTCCCTGATGCCCTCCAGGACACGCTTGGCCCTCCTGGCTGCCGGGGCACTGCTGGCTCATGTTCAACTTGCCATCAAGCAGGACCCCCAGCTCCCTTTCCACAGCACTGCTCTCCAACCTCTTTGTCCCATTGACCTTGAATAACAGAGGAGTTTGGGAGTAGACTTGTTTTTGGAAACAGTGGACTCTTTTTTGCTAATGCTTTTTGAAATGCACAAGTTTCAGCTTGAGGTAGAGAGCAACAGGTATAGCAGATCCTGTGGTGAGGGTTTGTGACTGTAAGGAAATTAAATGATGGAATGACCAAAAAATACTGAAGTATACATGTCACTACTGTACTGGGAACAGCTTCTTGATCACATTTGGCTTTTACTGATACGTAAGGACTCTGTGTGTGTGTGTACACATATATGTATTTGTATGCATACATTGCCCATTTTAATACAGAGCAGAGAAACATTTTAGGCCACTCAGCCTAAATAAACACTCTGACAGGCATACACTGGCATAATTAGTTCACTTCCTAGCATTTATTTTTATTACCCATTTGCATTGTGGTAGCAATCACATAGCATTGCCTTGTCCTAAAGAGCTTGCAATCTGGAAGAATGCTCTAATGGGAAGAGACAGAGGAATGATGAACGATTGCAACACAGTTCATAGCATCATAACTGCATGTCCTTTTTAATTTTTTGGTGGTTTAGTGTAAATGCCATGTAGGCATCACCTTCCTCAGTTCATCTGCAGCCCTGTTAGCCTTGCTGCTGGATGATAGTAGAGGATGGCAGCAGTGAAAGCCTGAGCATTGGCCACTTCCAGAACAGACTCGTGTTTTGAATATTCATCCCTCCTCGTTACCTTGCTCTCGGTAACGTGCTCAGCCTCATTACATTTTGTTTCCTCTTAATCATTTGTTAATATGGTATCTCATGCTTCATTCAGCTCAGACCATGGTCTGAGGCTAGCTGTGCATATGCCCCTTCCCCACTTCTTTCCAAAAGGAGAAGGACAGTGTTTCCTGGAATTCTATACTGAGTAGTAATTGTTGGCACCACCCATCATTACTTTTCATCTCCTTTTACTGTTCATATTAATTTTCTGGTTCGACACCAAAGTTGGCGTGCTAGTTATGAAATAAGCAAAGAACTGGATATGAGTAAAAGTTAGGGTTACTCGGAAATCCAGTTACTTGGAAATACGTGTTTGTAGCCTATGGGATTTGATGGTCAAAGGCGCAACACTTTCTGCCTTTCTTTGGAGAAATTTTTCTAGAGTTGCATCACCTCACTAGTTTTATATTTTTATAACCTCTTTGCATTGTTTTAAAATCCATGCATTACATAGTGAACATACAGATTTCTGCCTGAAGAGTTTTGTGATCTTTGGCATTTGTTCTCATACTTTCATCCACTTGTTCTTTTGTAGCTCAGCTTATATAACTAGGTCTTTTAAACTTTTATTTCTTATGCCTATCTGAATTCAGTTCTATTTGTCAACATTTCTTTGGAAGTATGCTAAGAATTGAACTCAGTATTTTAAGTGCAGTTAACATAATTATCTCAGGATGAATTTCATTATCCTTGTTCTGATGTGCAGCATTTTGGTCAATGCAACCAGAGTAGTACTAGATTTTTTTTTTTCTAAAGTTTCTTTGAATTTGGTACCTGCTAATGTTCATGTATCCCTCAAAGTGTTTCAGTGCTCTCAATTTTCCTTTCCCCAGTGGTACTGAATGTAGTAAATGTGAATGTAGTAGATTGTTTCCTCCCAACACCCCCCCAAACCATATTATTTCACAGTCTTCCTAATTAAATCTAGCTGTGTTGTGGCCCTTGTTGTGCAGGATGACAAACTGGATTGTCATAACAATCCCTTTTGTGCTACAGGTCTGTGAATCTTGGAAGCTTGTTTTATATTTCTTTCATGCCTTACTTCTCTTGGCAGTTTCTCCCACTTTAATGTCATCTGCAAATTTAATTAATTCCAGGTAATTAATGAAGATGTTAAATAAAACCATATTTGGCATCTATCCCTATATCTGGCTAGAAATTTCCTTCTGACTCAGTAAATTCCTTTGTACTATTTTCCTTTCCTGCATTGTTTCAACTGTTTTAAATTCTGCAAGACAGTATAATTTATCAGTCCATTTATTTTTCATTTCAAATTCCAGCTTTGAAAGAAAAAAAAAAGCCAAAGCACAGGACCATATCCAAAGAACGTATCACTTGTTCTTTCAGCTGTTTGCAGATAAACATCATCCCTTGAGCATCTCAGAGCTGATGGGCAACATCTCTGTGCAACCATCTCCTTAAAATGTGTAGAGCACACTGTTGGTTGTGATAGTTAATTTCAGAACGCAGAACAACTGCTTTTCCTGAATTTCTTGCCTGGCTATTTATTCCCTCACTGGTTGCAGAAACTTCCTCGAAGTTAAAAGTTCCATAGAGGTGTTCGCTGTCTGAACCATCTCACACTTATCAGAGCTCTTCAAGACATTGAGGAAAGTCATCAACGGTAGCAAGAGACGTCTTTTGTCCCAAACTTCTTAAGTACCTGACAATGCACGGTTTTGCCTTATCACCATTCTATTGATGTAAACTAATTCAGTCCATCTCTTTTTTGGCTCTCTGAGGTGAACTCCTGAGATGCTGGTACATATGCTGTCCTGCTGTGTCAATAAAAAGTCGCATCTCCTATTCTCCCTGACAGACTTCCTAGCTTTTCACCCGAACCAGGTTGATGATCTTCAGACTTTGCCTTCTTAATCTTCTATGAATGTGCATATTGCTTTTTTTTTAATGTTATCCACCTGTTTCTGGTTCTTACCAGAAGGTGCCTCTTTTTGCTGTGTTGCATGAGGACAGGAAAATGAAATTTCTAGGACATCAATTTATGTGGATGTGGTCATTGCATCTGGCTATGCATTAATATGGCTGTAGAGTCAAACGATTGAGTATGTTGTTGTGGGATTCTTTTCCCAGCAGGTATGGTATGAAAAAAACTGGCATTTTGTTAAACTTTGTGTATTGTTTTCTCTCTAGATTGGTTTGGAGAACAGCACAATACTAAAGATTTTACAAGATACGACATTGTCACAGTCTAAAGGTTTACAGTTCTCTTTGAATGTATATAGGAACACTTATGAAGTGTAGGAGTTATATACTTGCTTATACAATGATAGATGTGGGAATTTCACATGTAGTATGCACTTAGAAGTTTTGTGGTGAATTTAGATTATTCCATCTAAAATATTAAGCTGTTCTAAATTCTGGCATTTATTTTCATTTAATGGAATAAAACATTTTAAAAAGGAAGTTGTCTCACCATAATTTCATACTTTTTCCCATTTGTATGACCTTACGCTGATAAAGACTACACAAGGATATTATGTTCATGTTAATTTAACTGATAATTATGGTGAAAAGTACATGTATGGCTTTTGCATGGAACAGTAGAGATTTTATAAAACTTTAAGACCCAGTTTAGAGGATCAATCAGAGGAACTACAAGTTAATATATATTAGGCATTGCAAATCAAGGTGGAGTAAAAGGAATGCAGACATACTGTGGTGAAGGGACCTCTCAAAATGTGGTACCATAAGAAGCAGCTGGAATTTGCATTTTATCCTAGAACTTTCTTTAATCTAGTCAAGATGTGTTAGATAGCTGTTTCAGTATATTAGTGAAGTACTTTAATATTAATAATAACATGACTACCATTGTTTAAATGTTGAAATAATCCTGTTTAAGGGCTTTGATTGAATGTGATAGGAAATAAAAATATGAGTAGATTTTGCACATATATTAATTGAGAAAACTGTGCTTTTAGTGCTGCGGAATTGAACTGAGATTTTAATGCAATGTGTCAAAGTGCAGGAGTAAAATTGCCTCATAAACGCCTGAAAAATAAATAGTTTAATTAGTTATTTTTCTCTTTTCCTTTTTCAAGGCAAATTAAGTCTAATAATGAATCTCCTGCAGTATTAGGATAGAAAGGGCATGAGGTTTTTACCTTGATTAAGCCGAGGCATTTTATCAGCTTGTCAGTATCTGTATTCTATTTTGTCACAGAGTGGCTTGAGACATCTGACATCTGAGTATTATATCTTAAAAAAATTCAAAACAAAATAACCCTAGCCATTCTCCTCTCAGTCCCTACCCCTGTGGGCACGTAACTGCCAGCGGTTTACAAGGTGTTAAAGTACAATGATTATATTATCTCATCCTTTAAAAAAGAAGTGCATTGTTAATTTAACCCTCAGTAATCTTATTTCACCTCACCACCATTGCAGTCTACAGCTGGCAGATTTTTTTTCTTAAACCAGCTGTTGAAAATAACCTAGTATAAAGAGTTCACGGCTGAACGTGAGGGATTCATCATTATATATTTACTGTCTGAGGCTGATATAGCTGTAAGGTTTTTCAGATGCCATTGATCTATTGCGCATGTTTCCTCCCTGGGTTGCAGGACGTGCTTCTATTTGCATAAGGCCCTGGGCAAGGTTCTTTCTCGCATTGATTGGCCTGTCCAAGGGAGCCTGATGTGCTCCTGCATTGATCACCCTGTCTTTTCTTGGAAGGCAGTGTTACGCAGAGTTCATCTCAAACATTCTAGGGAAAACTCTACGGCAGATGTCGCAGTTTTATTCAGATGTTCCTTTCCTTTTTTTTCCTTTTCCAGGATAACTTGCTTTGGTTTTGTTTTTTACTTGCTTTGGAAGTGTTTCTTCAGTTATAGCACAGCGTAGACCAGAGTGTACTGAAAAGCTATATTACATTTACACCAATTATTCCATGCTGTGTTTTTTTTTCCTTTAAAATAATGCCTACAGCTTCCAGCAAAAATCAAAACTACTCTGCCTTCAAAGAGTTCACAGTTATAATGGGAGAATTAATCTAAGAATATGTGTGCCGGTGTTTTAGCTTTGATTAATATTGTCAGTTTGTAACTTGTATGATTTGTACTAAATTTTCTTCAGTGTTAGAAAAATAGTTCTAAAATGGCACCTTCAGCATAAAACTGTGTTTAGATTTTGGTTTTCTAGGGGCATACTCCAAAATGGATCATGCAGGTAAATTGCTGAGCAGACCAGTGACTGATCGGCTCGGTGTTGATCAGAGAGGACAGATACTTCCCTAGTGTGTCCTTGGGTTACCGACATGGTGTGTTGGGGGCTGTTTTTCCAAACCCAGCTTAAACAGCTGAGTTCTTGCCTTTCCCTGGTAGGGGATGGACCTTTTTTTCAATGTCTGCCACAATAATAACCCGTAATCAGGAGCTATGAAATCCACCACTGCAATTTCTGAAAGCCACATATTTGCCTACATGCCTAGTTTTAGGCAGAGTGCCTGTTACTATTGTCCACCAAACTCCTTTCTCTTGTCAGAATATGATTTTACATGTATATGTTCCTGTAGGTAAGGTGAAATGTGGTTATACCCAAAGGGTGGCTCATATCTAATGAATAAGCTGACATACGAACTTTACCAAGCCCGTGATAGTACTGCATGTTGGTGAAAAATAAAATACTATGAAAGAGTTCCTCTCCTATAGAAGACCAGAACAAAGAGCATCACACAGATGTTCCTTGATTACTTTTAGGAAAATCTCGTATGGATATTTTTGTGGATGTTGTAGAATTTTCTTTGAAAGAAATAAGTATTCAGAGATCCACAGCTGAGGTCATGTTAACGCAGTAACATAACTCTGCAGGCTTTTTTTTTTTTAATCACTTGAATAATAGTTTCATGTCTTTCACTGAAGCAATAATGTTTCACATTGCATTGTGATACTCTGGCCTAGGGAACATATTCCTTTGGTCATTTGGTAAAACAAAACTCAGATAAGTATAATTCAGGTAGCAAATATGAAATTTCATCTTCATTATCATGCAAATGTGGTGAGAATGTAACATTTCCCAAGATGTCATTTGACTATTAGGATCTTTAGAAAATGGTCTCTCAAAGCCACAAAGCTAATATTCCAGAAGAAAGCTATATAATACCTAAAAATTGTCTATCCTTATTCTATATAAATAATAAATGTAGTAGGACAGGCCATTATTAAAATCACAAAAGAATGTATTGACCTATTGGAACAAGGATCTTTTTTGATTTTTGCATCAATGATGAGTTTTGAGCTTTGCATAGCATAGAGGATGAACATGCAAATACAGATTTCAAAAAACTGCAGGGAAAAAAGAAATAGGGTCATAACTGGAAATCTGATCTAATTTTTTTCAGTACATAAATTATATCTGTGGGTATTTATGCTGATATATATTTTGTAATACATGATAACGTATATAATGATATCTTATGCAAGTGTTACATATTTTGTGTGTCTGCAGTGTGCACATATTTTGCATCTGCAACACTTTTCATTTTTCTTAAGCTCTCTTTTGCTGATACTTGAGTTAATGAAGGTAGAAGATGGGCATGGGCTAAATATGGACTAATCTCTTAAATGGGGAGTGGAACTTGCTTTTAATTCTAAAATAAAAGAAGAGAGCCTGAGTGTCTCATAGCAGCCCATTATCTGTGTTACTCAGTTGAAGAAAAACACTTGTTTTATATGTGTGAACTGTGCAGGGCATCAAGACCCAAAAAATTTCTGGTAGCAAAAGAGATCTTTTACAAGCAGTTTCAGTTTTGTAAAAGAAAGACTGGGATATGATTGTTTATAATTAAATTAAAATGAAGGAAAGAAATCTAATCTTTTACTTCAGTTAGGAATAGTCTCTGGGAAAAAACATATCCATAAAATGCATTGTGCTGTTAAACAAAGTAGATGCCTTAGAAAAACGTGATGAAGATACATGTAGGTACTTCCAGACTTTCAGATACTCTGGATGGATGTTGCAGAGTGAGCTTTTTCTCGGCAGATATTTGCAGCCCCAATTGATGATCTGGATGTGTTGAAATAAGTGTTTTGAATGAGTTCTAATAATTGCTTGATTGCTGGGCATCAGGAATGCAGACAAGTCCTTTTACTCACTCTGAGTAAAATAGAACAGCACAATGTAAAAACTGATATTTTTAAGTTTTCCTGCTTTCCACAACAAAAAGTGACAATTTTCTGATGCAGGGCTGATAAAGAATGGAATTTCAGAGTCTGTGGTAATTTCAAAGTCTGTAGGTTTGGCTTTTGGTTTGTTTTTGGTTTTTGGTTTTTTTTTTTGTTTGTAAAACTGGTATTTAGAGCCTGAAAAATTTACAGAGGACTTTGAAGTGTCATTTCTCTCCCGTGCCACTGAGACATTTTCATTTTACAAGCACATTACTGAAGTTAAGAAGTAGTTCTGTGCTGTTTTGTTAGAGAGACCTTTTCAAAGTCCAGGTACTGCTAATGTGACAGATACCATGTAACAATTAAGAATGTTTTCTGCTGTTTCATTCCACCCTACATGAACGGTATGTATTTGGTATCTCCCCTCCGCTCAAAACCTCTTAATGATCTAACTGCCACACTTCTGTTACTCATGAGATACTCTGAGTGCATTTTATAAAAGTCACTGAACTTTATTTGTGCTTGATTTTTTTTGAGGTAAAATGAGGTGTTTAAATAACAAAGACTTGATCAAGAACTCCTCGACACTTGTGATATGGTGCAGCAATTGGAGGAGGGAATTGATAGAGCCTCCCTGTCTCACTCCAGAAATGCTAATTTTCTTCATTTTCTTACTTTGAGGAGAGGCTGCTCTGAGCATGATACAGGCTGCTTACCACCAGATTTACTGCAGTCATAGTTTTAGCCCTACTTACTGCTGAAAGGGTAATGGGTGTTGGTGTTCCTAACAATAGTGCATATAAAGACAAAACAATTAGAATCATCCTGCTCTGCAGACTCTAATGTTGCTTCCTAACATCTTTTTTTTTTTTTTCAGGAAAAAAAACCCAAAGTAATTGTCCTTCTTAAGTAGAGGATAAATCCTTCTTTTGGCTGGGCAAAACTGATTTTTATTGAATTGCATAGAAAATAGTGATGTTTTATTATTGACATTGCTTTGAATTGCACTTTATTTATCTGTACTTAATACTTTTTTATATTTTGTAATATTCTCCTAAGTAAAATCTAACTGAAGTTTTTACTGTAATTATGAACAAGTGCTACAGAAAAAAAAGAAATTTGAAATTTCAATGTCACTATATTTGGTAGATTCACATGAATTTGTGGAAAGGGATAGCAAGTCTATAGTTTGTAACGGCACAGAATTAAATTTAGTTATGTAATGCACATTCCTTGGGGTATCTTACTTGGAATTTAAAAAACCTATCTAGCTTCTGCTTCTCTTTCATACAGACTAAGATAACTTTTTGCAGCTTAAACAAATATTTCTGAATCAGGTAGCTCAGGAGACACATCCTGTAGGAAAAAGCATCCACCCATATTCAGTAAGCCAGGTGCGTACATGCCACAGTGTGCTGTTCTGTCATCTCCCTGCATAAATCTCACACAGCTCCACACAGGATTACACATTGTACATAGTACCAGTATAAAATTCATAATAAGTTTTAGCAGAATAATTTTCTATAGCATCAAAGACCTATTGATGCTGGTAATACAAGAGGTGTGTTTCAGTCCTTCCCTGCTTCGCCCTGACCTCTCACATATCAGCACACTCCCCTTCAATTACTCCTCTTCCACCCAGATATATCCCAAGTGGAACTTTTCCAGCCTGTCAGCAGCAAATGCTTGGTGCCTGCCCTCACACAGCAGCCTGCATCCATCCCTTTCCTCCCTTTTCTGCAAAGCCAGTGCACCCCAGCCACCTGCCTCAAACAGCAGAAGTGCCGAGGTCCCAAAAAAGCCTCCATTTTGATCATAACCCTCCTTGCAGTGCAAAGATAAAGAGTAATACTGAGGAGATGTCAGTCTTTGGGCTTCTCTTTTCTTTTGCTGGTGTCATTCATGCCACGCAGATGCCTGTGCGGGGCTGCGCCTTGTGCATGTGCTCCCTGTCCTCAAGCGAGCCGCGCGTGGCTTGCGCTCTGGGTAAATAACAGCTGCTTTTTTCTGCAAAATTAACTTCTGCCGGCCAGTCTAAAGTGTAACCTCCTATCACATTTTCTGCAGTACGTTGGCATCCTCAGGCACAAGGGGTGAAGTGTGCTATGGCAGGCAACCTCATCTTTCCTTCTGTTCCTTAAAATAGCTGTTAGCGTCTTTGTGTATGGCGGGAAAATAATACAAATTTTCTTAACATCTTTTATATCTAATTGCGTTTTTGCCTTCTGCCTCCCCAACTGTTTCATGCTGAGGTGAACCATGCTGGGGTTTGGGATGGGCTTGCCAGGTGGTAGCACCACCTCCTAAAAAGATATTTATTGATAATAGCCATAGGTGCAGCATCTTCTGTAAAATGCCGTTGAATTATTTTAGTTGCTATTGCTAACTTTTTCAGAATGCTAAGTTACTGCTAGAATCTTCCAAACAAAACCTTCCAAATTTTGATATTACACCTAAATTTGTATATTGCACTTAGAGATTTTAATGAATCTTACACAATCAAGTTTTATCAGCAATTTTGCCCTAATGGTTTTTTAAGGTGTCTAAATACATACTGTCATTCTGAACGTTGTGTTTCCAAGCATTTGTCTCTTGAACTAATAAATATTTGCTGCCTTCAAATTAAACAGGAGTCAATTTATAATGTGTGCTGTAATTTTTTTGTAAAAACCTAATTGTGTACCTTGCTTTCCAAAATGCAAGGATTGGAATAAATATCTACTAATGCTTTGAGTGGGAAAACAGTACAAACATCTTGTGATCTGAATATATTTATAAATAGTCACTTGCACTTTTTATGCAAATGAAATTGGGTAACTGTCAGGCTGCAATTTTTAAATTTTTTTTTTATACTATTAGAAGAGTGGCTTATTTGACACCTCATATAGATCTTTTTATATGTTTGAGGTTTTTTCTGTGAGCCTATAACTGGTACTGTCCTGTATTGTTCTTTTATACCTTTTGTCTTTGTTTCCTTATTTTATTGCCTATGCTTTATGGATGATGAGAATACTAATGAACATATGATGCATACCATCATTCACAAGATGAACAGATAGCTTACTCTCTTTGTGAAATGTTTATGCAGTAAAATGAAAAAATTAAACAAACCAAACATTGACTCCATTGTAATTTCAGCTTAAATAAAACACCTACTGAGGTTTTGTTGAATTTTCCCATCAGAGAGAAATTTTTGAGAGTTCTGGTAGATGATTTTTATATCCAAAGAGTAAAGTTTGAGGTAATTTGCTAGAAGGCATGAAAGTTATCTTACAAAATTCTTGATACTGGACCATAAAAAAGTCTAAATAGTTTTAACCTTCAATTAACAAAAAAGGGGGAGAAGATGTCAAAAGACAGGTTTAATTATAATTTCTGATGGGTTCAAAGCCTTATGGCTATGTTCTGGCCACTTCAGTTTAGCCATTCAGCCCGTGCTGCCCGTATTGTGTATTCAGCAGTTCCTGTTCGATGTCTTCACAGGGTGTGATTCTGCCGAGCTTTTTGACACCCATTTTCATGCATGGCCTGCTACTTTACCCTGAAATATCTTTTTTGCTGAGCTGCCTGAAACATTAAAGATGCCTTGAGCATGCCAGGCTCGGTGCATGTACATGTGTGCGTGCATACGTGTGCATACCCATGGGCACAGGATAATAAGTAAGTGCGCCGGTGGATGCATGTGTGCCGCTGTGCAGAAGTGCGGGGCGCCGTGCAGCAGCATCCCTGTGCGATGTCCTGCACCCGCACACAGCCCGCATCACTATGCAGGGGAGGGCGATGCTCCCTCTCCCGCAGGCAGTCCCCGTGATGCTGCGGGAGGGGGGGCGGGGGGGGTCTCGGCAGCCGGTGACACTAGAGGGCACTGCTTGTCCTCGGTTGCAGCTTCCTTCTGGGACAGCAAGGAGAATTAGGCTGAATTCCGTAATCTTACTTTAATTAACAATTCAGTTCTTATTAAGAAAGTCTAGGCTGTTTAATTCGTTGTTGTTTTGCTTTTAGCCTTGTGTTAATATCATGGATGGAGTCATCAGCACTTGCAAATAAATGCAGAATCAATTGTCCCATACAGTAACAATTTTATAAAAAAAACAACTTGAAATGTTATTCTTGGCAAAGCCAGAAGGCTGAATTTGCCCAGCGATGGGGTTTAGATCCCTTGCCAGCTGTGCTTCCAGCCAGCGAGATGCACGGTGTTAGAAATGCGTTAGGGAGAGTCTTGACAAGTTAGGGTGATTTATTTCAGCAAAGGTCAAGAGAAAGATAAGAAGATGAGAATAGGAAATTTAAAAGGCCCATCTTTGGTATGTGTAAAACATGTATCATTTACATTACCCTTGGAAAAATGTTTCTCAATTACAGAACACTAAATCACCTGAATTGCTGCTTCAAGTTTGAATGTTTCTTCCATTTATGCGTTCATTTATTTTGGATGAAATTACGAAAGAAGTGGAATAATCAGATTAATCAAGCTAATAAAACCAGGCATCATTTCAGAAACATCAGAAAGTTAATACGAAGTTTAGATGTCAAATCAATAACAACCAAGCTCAGTGTTAAGACACCAAGCACTGCTGTTAGCTTGCCCTTGTCCTCTGGAATTGGCAGAGCATTGTAAGGAGTGCTGTGTGCTGGCCAGGTTGGGAAATTTTCTTTCCTATGAAATTCCAACACTCAAGTTCAAGAAATGAAGTCCTATAGTTTAAAGCGCTGTTCATTGCTAAGCGGTGGGATAGGGCTGCATATTGGGGTAGGGCCCTATATGAAATCTTCTTTTTGTTATGTCTCCCTGGTATTTAGCCTGAATATTTCTTTCTGGTTGTTGACTTTGTGTAAATGTGAGTGTGTAAATATTCTCACACCAAGTATAAATAATTGTGTGGAGCTAGCAGCTGGATTGCCTGATTGCTGGAAATTACCTGTTAGTCAAGGTGATGGCTGCTTGGTGTAACTAAAGGTTTTTCCACATGTAAGTTCTAGGTTTAAGATGTTCGAAACATACTGATTGTCTTAAAAAGGATATGTAATTTTTTAATAAACTTCTAAAATACTGTTGTATCATCACCCTTAAAAAGCAAGCCAGTATAATAATAGGTTATGTTTTGTGCAGATTGAATTGTAAGTATTGTATTTTAGTCCCACATAAGTGCTTGGAAATGTTAAGGTGGTTTTGAACCCCTCTAGTTCTGAGCAATATCTTTTTAAACAGTGAGATGAGTATATGCATTTTTGAAAAATCCTCCTGGAAGTTACTGCACCATTCCAGAGGACATTGTAGCATGTTTCTTGTAAATGATGTATGAAATGTATGTACATGTATGATCATGTAGTAGTCTTGGACAGTCTGGCCGCCAACCCAATGTTTAGTAATAGATCTGTCATTTAAGAAGAGCGAGCATCACATAGTTTTGCTTTATCAGTTCATAAGCAAAAAGAAATAAAAAATATGTTTAATCAACAAGAGAGCATCTCTTTTCGCATTCACCAAATGGTAATTTGAAGGCTTATTTTGTGCGTACTAATGGTCTATAAGCAGTGAGATGCCAGAACTGCTTTAATAGGATTTTCCCACTCCTAGAAGGATTTTGCTTATGGCTATGAAAAGTTAATTTCAGATCCTGATACACTTGCATTAATTTTTGAGACATTAACTGAGTGTAGTACAGAAAAGAAAAACACGAACACCACACCACTATGATGTAGCTAATTGTTTATTACCTCCAACCAAAGAAGCATTGGTAATGTGCAGGCCACAGTGTCTGGAAAAAGAAAGAGGTAGGAAACTGACAGAAAAGGTCTCCCGGATTTCTTCTTGAGGGTCTTGAGAAAAGAGCTGAGGAAGAAAAGGAGAAACAATAGCTTCACCGTGTCCTAAAGGTGATACAAATGGGTCTTGGCATACTCGGAAGATCCTGTTTGTTCATTAAAATACTGTTTGACAATCAAACTATGGCATGTACCAAACCTTCCTGCTTCTGAGTGAGAAAACACATCGTTGTGGTTGTATGATTTATGTATGAGAAACAAATGATTTAGATGCTTATACGCACCATACTTCAGTAATGTGTCTATATTCTTTGGAGTATTTGCTGACAAAAGGAGCATGTTAGCTCTTCCTTTGCTAGTAAGGGATCTGTTGACTCCACAGCTATGTAAAAACCTCTCATCAGCACCTATTTTAATCAGCAAGAACTTTACTATAAATCATTATCAAAAAAAAGCATTGTGCTACGCTTTTATACCAATATATTTATTTTGAAATTAATAGGGAAAAATAATACAGAGCTTGTGCTTGAGATGGGCTAATAAGCGTGCCCATGAGACTTCCCTTTTCAAGCACTAAATGAAAGCTTTTGCATTGCTAACAGGCTACAAAAGTTGCTTAGGTAATAAGACTCCTTTTCTCTTATCAGTAAAAAAGAAAAGGGGAGGGATGGGATGGCTCAAGGGATTGGTAATCAGATTACAAAGTCTTTCACTTCTAGGTCACTGGTTCAAATCTGCCCCCTGTTTAGTAGTGACCAAAAGCTGTTCCCATCTGATGGCTTTTCAGTAGCCTTTGTGCAATTCATGAATGATCTATATCCAATGCCTGGTGAAAATCACTCCTAGCCATTGCTTTGGGAGTCTCAACTCAAACCCTTTAAGCAGGAATAAATGATTTGCTCATGCATTGAAGGGTTTAGTGGGTTTATATTTCAGAATAATTTTAATAAGTTAGCGGAGCAGTGCAGCTGAATTTGCACTGTAACAGCTGCTCTGGCCTACAGCTGCCACCGTCACTTTCCACTAGCATTGCTTCATAAAATGTTGTTACCAGCTTACTTAAGAATAGGACTGATGTGTCTTAATTTGAGCCACATGGTATCATTCCAATCTACTTTCATATGAGACTAGAATAGATAAAATAGTAATTGAAAAAAGAAGGAGAAGTAAAAGAAAATTACTAAATTTGTTCATTTTAGAAGAAATACCATACTTATTATAGTAAAATTGATTTTGACAGGTAGAGTGTGAAAACATTTTTATTGATGGTTTTAATGCTGCAGTAATGTTGTGGAAGCTGTGAGACTGCAACGTCAGTGGGTTCTCTGCTATATGTGACATAGACCACTATGGTGTGCTCAGATAAATGCTGGAATAGGTTTATAAATTGAAAACAAGGGAAAACAGAAGACTTCCCAGTGACTGAAAAGAAGTCCTTGCAAGTGTATGTTTTCTAGTGTTGCCTCTTACTGGTGCTTACTGCGTGGTAGTTGAATAATGGGCTTATAGACTTGGCTCATGTCAGCATTTTGAAGTGCTATTTTCCTTAAGGTAGGAGAAAGCTAGAGGACAGTTGCTATAAAGGGAATGTAATTTCCGGTTCATTAATATATGAACCTGAAATGAGGACTCTCTGCTATATGTACATTTCTGTGGAAATCACTGTGACAGTTTAGAGGTGTGTTTATGTCCAGAGGGATGCACACAACCCATTATAAAAGTATGACTTTTTCCTTAAAACCAGCTGAAGTATTTCTTTTGAGCCAGCAGGCAAGCCACACATATGCTGCAGCAGATTTTTGCAGTAGATTTTTTTGCACAGAACTAGGTATTTCATCAAACCTAAATGATATTTCATCAATACAAGTCTAATTGAATCAAATGAATCACATAAGCCACCTCCCTCGTAACTCACATAAACTTTGGAGTTTGCTCATAACACCTCAGTGTGGAAAAATTAAATACCTGGGCATGCCGAGCAAAGCTTGGTGGTACCAGCAAGTGGAATGCACATTTAGCACAGGGCCAGCACAGGTCTTTGCTCTCCCAAGAACACATCGTCAGATGTTGGGAGTGATCTGCCTAACATGCTTATAGCTTCACATTGAAAACCTAAGCCGGAAGATGCTGATGAAATCTGTGTACCAAGACACATGTTCATACCCATGTTTTGCAAGAACGGGTTGGGTGGGATTTACTGCCACTGTTTTCACACTTGGCTTTCAACAGCCAAGCTAGCTGGCCTGCAATGCAATGTCATCCCCTCTGGAAACTTCAGCAATTGCAGAAAAAGAAAATCCCAGGCAATGTATTTATGATCCAAAACACAACATTCTCTCCTATATCAGATGTCTCAGAGGTCTGTGGACTTGGAGCAACTGGTATGATGTCCCACCAGAAAGCACAGGCTATCCCAGCTACTCCAGAAGCCATGTGTCTCCATGTCCTAGCACCAGGGTGTTTTGTGGGCTGCTCATAATGTTGGGCTCAAGCTTACCTGCACCTGCATCTCTGGCCACATTTGCCAGAGGGAAGGGAGAGGAGTGGGATCTAAGTTTAGCAACACAAGTGGTGTGGGCAAAAAAACCTGCCAGTTTCATGGCGCTGTTGGGTCCAGGAGCACAGATTTGTAAGCCAAAGCCATTCATTTCAGAAGTTCACACAAAGGTGGGGAAAGAGGAAGGGAAATAACCTGAAAACATTGGCTGCACAACTTTGCTCCCTTTCGACAGGGAAAGGAACAGGTCTTGTTCTGGTGGTTTGGTCAGGGTGTGTTAGAAGTGGGCAGGTCTCATGATGGTTCAGCAGAGTGAGGTTTGCCTGTATTTCAAGGCGGTTGTGAGTTTAGTCATTAGTTTAGAAAATAATTTGGTTAAACTGAGAAAACCTCCCAGCAAAGTGTTTCTCCTGCTGTAGTGATGCTTCTTGTGAAGTTGAAAAGGACTCTTACAAAGCCATAAGTGCATACCGATATATTGAATGTGGTGTCTCTAAAGTTAAGAACTGATGCCCTCTGTTGGTACAACCCCCCCACAATGTGTGCAGAAGCCTTCAAGATGCTGTCACTGATGAATGGACTTACTTACTTAAGTACGAGAGATGTGAGTGTGATGTCGTCTTTATAAGAGGACAGACATGGATATTGAAGCTCCCAGAGATGGGAGCTGTGAACTGTATTTGGTCCAGTTACATGATGACTTTCAACCAATTGTGTGATAAGCCACATTGCTTATGGTAGTGGGTCACTCATCAGACCCCACTGTGCCTGCATAAGCTGAGGTGGTGGTGGTGCTGGTAGTGAAATAAAGAAATGCAAACTTATCCTGGTGTATTCCTTTACTGAAGAGGACTTTCAAGGAAAAGGAGCAGAAATAAAGCTTGCAGTTGCTTTCTGGTTTAGTGTTGTTTATGAACCTTATGAGATCAGAGGGTCATGGGGAGTATCTTGCTAGTGATGTATAATGGTTTGGAAATAAACACCAGGGATGGCTCCAGCTGCTTTTGATCTAACTAAATGGCTATTATGTATATTCTATTTAATTTATTTTAAAATTAGGCAAACAGCATACGGGAATGCCTCTCTGTGTGCTAGATGCTTAAACTTCCAACTGTGTGTTCAGGACCAAACAAAAGGAAAATGGTTCTCCTTCAAGGAGGTTATCATTCGGTAGATGTATAATAAAAAGCAGACATGAAATGCTGTGAGAAAAAGGGACTGACTTTCTACCTTATCCAATGATTTTAACATTTGAAATTTTTATTGAGGTGGCCTGAATATGTAGATTTCACTCTGTGAAATCTTTTGCTTTCCATATCTCTGAAATCTTTTCTTGGTGTGGGACTCCTTAAGTTGAAAATTATGAGCCCTTAGCTTACAAAGACAGGCAAGTAATTAAATCCTCAGCAAGCTTTTTTCAGAGTACGCTGGCCAGAAACTATGGAGAGTGTGTGCAGAAAGCTCAGTAGACATTGCTTTTACTTTACAGCAGGGGTGGCTGATCTTCATGGTCCCCTGGCATCCTGATGAACTCTCGTGGTCACGGGACAAAAGCTGACAATTTCTTCAGGTCCTACCTGGTGGACCAGACATTCAGTGTTGCAGCTCTGCCTGCTGTCTTGTCCTGCATTGGGAGGGGAGGGTTGCTCAGTGCTCTCCAGCTTGCCCATTGGTGTAGCCTGATTTCAGGACCCAACCAGTGTGGCCTGGCTGATACCTCCAGGAAATTCTGACTACCTGAGTGCAACCACCAGAGCCAGAGTCCAGTACAAAATTTTCAGGAGGACTTTTCTACTTCCTAACAATCTTGAAAGTAAGCATGCATTATTCTTAATAAGCCAGTTCCTCTTTGAGGTTTGTGAGTGCAAGAGTTTAGGTTATTTTACCGAAGAAGGACTGTGTGTGATGAATGAGTACCTTCCTACACGGGCAGCTGAGAATATTTGGTGCTTTTGTGCAGCATCCATTGTCCTCACACTTAGGCGCAGCACTCGTTATGCTAAGAAGTGGCAGTCCTTTTTCTTTTGTTGACTCATCTCTACCGGGCATCACTTCTCTGAGCAATGTCATCAGTACTGGAGGGTGATTTGCGGTGTTTAATGAGCAGGCTTATGCTGGGGGCAATGCAGAGCATAGTACGCATCATTTTCCCGGAGCATTAATAACAAGTAAGTTATGTGAGCAAGCTGATGACCAGGTTGGTCTGGCAGGATTACTGAGCAGGCCAGGAGGAGGAACACAGAAATACTTCATGGCAGTGGCACAGCATCCAAGACACCCACCATGTTTCTAAGTCCAGGGATGCTGAGGTGGAAGTTGTATGTTGCTGCAGTGCCATGGCTCTCCAGATGTGATGGACAGCAGGTCCATGCCCAATGTCTTTGAAGGGTGGAGAGTCTGAGCTTCCTTTACCAGTGAAGCTATGCCTGATGGCTACTGGCAGAGGACATGGACCAGACATCTAATTGTGAGTCTGTTCTGTACTCTGAATTGGAAGACCTTTTTCTGAATAATTTCTTTCATTAGTTTTTTATATTATGTAAAACTGTATTTTAGGTTGTTATACATCCTTTGTATGACCTTTTGTATGAGCCTTTGTATGATCCTTTGTGTCACAAAGCCTTTCAGCATATGATGTCTCTCCAAGGAGACTTGTTAGCCTTGCTGCTACTTTCCCGTCTCATGAGTGGGTGGAAAACCTTGTTGTTGGATATCTGATGGAATGTCTAATGACTGATAAAGAGGGCTGATAAAAAAATTATCCAGTATTTCTCCTGCTTTACTGTTTTTTCAGACTTTGAAGATGTCAGTCATGTACTGGGGTTGAAACTAGATGATGTCTAAGGTCCCTTCCAACCCAAACCATTCTATGATTCTAGGATATTTTGGTCTGCTTTGTGTAATTTGTGCTTCTGCCACACATGCACATAATTTTTTGGTGAAGGAGCATGTAAATGGCAGCAGCATTTTAGTGGGAAAGAAAGGGAAGCTGCTGCTCCTCTCTTTTGGCTGCTGCCTGCAATAACAAAGCATGATTTGTCATTCCCTAACCACGAAGAGCGTTACCTCCAAAAGTTTGTGTGACCTTAGAAGTTTCAGTTTATATACCCTCTTGCTTCAGAGACCTTACCTGTGGAGAACCTTTTCCCTTCTGAAGTTACTTAGAGGTTAGAAAAGTCGAAGCTGAGGTTTCAAAGGACAGGAAGAGTGTTGTCTTATCCTTTGGCTGAAGTGGAAATCCAGCTATGTTTAAATAACAAGGATGTCAGACTTCATGTCCACCTGTGAGGTGCTGAGCTTAACATTCAGTTTTTCTCATTTTCTGTTTGGTTGGGGGTTTTTTTAAGTCTGGCTTCCTAGTAAAAGTTAATATATAGGTTGATATGTTTGTGCATGTATGGTAAAACCAGGGCAACTTCCTAAATAAATGACCAGTCCTTGTTCAGACACAGCCAACATCTAGAAATCTGTGGAGGATTTGCCGTTATTGATGTCTCTCTCTTTCTCTAGGTATAAAATTAAATACAAAGAACCCTATTATTTCCTTGAAAAATGCACCAGCATGAGATTTCCATAAAACTGTAATGAAAGTTTTCCATGTACCATTCAAACAGAGGCAATGAAGAAGTAATGCCATTTTACTCTGCTGTATTTGATACTTAACATGTAAAAACAATTATTTACTTGATTGTTTCACATTCATTTCACTAATATGATTGTTCACTTGTACACTGAGTTCTGGATTTACACATTTATTGAAACATGAGAAAATAACTGCCATAACTTACTCCAGGCCATGTTTTTCATTAGATATAAACCATTACCTTTGTAATGGTATAATATCAAAACAAAACTCCAACTCCTTGTATAATTTCATTTTCAAGCCTTGTTTATTATTAGTTGTGTTACACACTGATTTTCAGGAGCTATTTATTTCAACTAATTTTTCATCTCAAAGATTCAAGATAACTGTATTTTATTTAACTTTATCTGAGTAAGAAAAATTCCAACAACCTACTTATTCTGGCTCAAGGCTTTTAGATGTATTTTAGATGCTTTCACCCCCATAATGCAAAAGAGGAACCCAACAAGATAGGCTGAGACTAAACAACTAGCTTTATTCATCCATTTTATATGCATACTGGGTTTTTAGATAGAGCAAAGCTGTCCACTGTAATTTAGAAGATGTTCAGCTCAAGCAAGTACCTTAGGAAGAACTTTTTTCTTATGTACAAAGGATTTATTTCTGTTCAGCTTTGCTGCCTAATCAATCTGAAATCAGCCAAAGTAACAATCACCAAGACATTGACCAGGCTCAAAGCCTTGGGGCTGAAAACAGTGGCAGTGTGGAGCCAGACTGGGAAGCAGACAACTGTCTCTGCCCTGGAGCAGTCACGTCCTTCAGATGGGTGGACCAGATGGCTGAGGTTGTTAGCAGCATCAACAGTCCAGCTTCTATCTGCTGCTGCCCTTCAGTGGAGCCCGTACAAGCTGTGAGCTACTGCAGAGCATCTGACAGGTGGCAACTGAAGGAGTCATCATAACTCAGTCATCTGCATCCCAAGACCCTGCTCCTCCCTGAAATGGAGCATCCCACAACTTCTGTCAACAGCAAGAAAACTAGTGGAATTTGAAAACTTAGTGCTATTTCCTCGCTGATAGGTCTCAGGCAGAGTTTGGCACTGCACTTTGATGGGTCACCTCTGATGAAATGTCAGCTGGGCAACACTGCTGGGGGTCAGCTGTGCACTGCTGCTCTTAAATGCTTGTAACTGTCTCTAATGGCTGCAAGATCAGTCTGAAAGTCTGGCACTCAACCTGCATTTACACAAGGAGATGTTCAAAATGATTAGCTTGTGGTTTGGCCATGCCCAGAGCTGATTAGGATTGTGAAAGTCCTTGTGAAAGCTGAGCCCAGGATAGCAAGCCTGGGGTAAGAGGCTGAGGACATTCCCAGTTTCAAGCAGAGACATTTCTGTTTCCTAGTCCATGTAGAACTTGACTTTTCTTAGTACTACAGCACCTCAAGCTTTCGGTCATGGGTCTAGATGGCTCCTGTTAGCGCTTAACAAAAATTTTGGGTTTCTTGTGTTGTGATTGGGTTTGCTTTGGATTTAATTTCTTTTATATTTTATTTCAATTTAATTTCTTCAATGGTAATTTTTTTTTTTTTTAGATTTTACTTTATTGTTTAATTTCAAACTAGGCATGGTACTCAAATAGCTGTCCACTGCTTCAGAAATCCAGATAAACCAAGAGAAAGTAAAGCTGTGACCTGCAGCCAATAAGGTTTTACTGGCAAAGAGTGGAAAAACCCTTGACCATCACAGCCAAGATAACTTTGTTAACAAAATCGCCAGGGCAGGTTTTGCCTAGCTACAGTAATAGAGGAATGGTCTTGCTGTCTGAGTTCATGTCATTTGGAGAGCTGATACAGCCTCCTGCCAGAAAACCTCCTGCATCCCTATTTAGAGGATCCTGCTTACACAGCTGAGTGGTAAAGCCAGAGCAGAAAAGGATCTGCTGTGCTGGAGTTTTAGTGTGATCAGGTGCTCACACTGTCTTGAATTACCCAAATCCAAATTAACTGTGAGTACAAAATGAAATAGTTTAGTGAACTATGTGATTTTGCAAGTATGATTTTCCTGGGGCTCATTTATTTGCAGTGTACATACCCAAACTATGTTTTAACAAACTAGCCTGAGTATCAGATGCCCCTCAGTGTTACTTGTGCCAAGTACTGCACATGGTGATGTTGGACACTTTCTGGCAGCTTAAACTGACCCTTGCGGAGCTCCACTTTTTTAAGGCCAGACTGTTTTTTATGTCATATATTAGACACAAGCCAACAGCTAGCTGCTACTATCAGCAACATAGGAACATTAACACTTACATTGATCAGGTTTCACATTCTGTACCTGGATAGGAGATGGGTAGAAGCTGTTGACCCTTCAAAACCTGATTTTCATGCCAATGAGATTTTCCCAGTTGGAACCTCCAGTCTTGGGACAGCAGAGTCCAGCTGTTAGGAGGGAGTCCCAGCTGTCTGACTCCAGGTAGACTCAGCTGCTCCAAACCTCTTTTCTGATCATCACTGCAGTTCTTGCAGTAGTGCAAAGGCAAGTGTCTCGGCAACCTTCATTGCTGAAATGGTGCAGTAAAAAAGGGATTCGTTTCTGTTTGCTTTGGTTGAATTTCTCATGGGAGAGAGCTTCACCAAACCCTCTTGTCTAATGTCCATTTTTCGTCTGCAAGGAAGTTATCTGCAGAATGCCAACATTTTGTACACCAGACAGTGGAGGATGTCCCTGCCACCAGCTTGTTTTGGATTGGTCTGCTGTGGGCAATTCAAAGATTTTTATCCCCATGGTACCATACCGATTTATGTTATGCGATGGGCTTTCTGTTGAACTGCTGTGCTTGGTTTATGCTAGACAAATTGCTGGGAGATTTGTGAGGCGAGCCAGCATTCCTAACCATAGCCCTGCCACACCTAAACCACCTGTGTTTGGGAAGTTGGTGTTACCCTCATTATTATAGGTCCTCAAAGACTTTTCTCTCTTAAGCTCCCTGTTGTGACACACTAGGGTCAAGAGAACAGGACAATTGCATTATTAAGTTTAAAGTTTTAATAAAGCTAAAGCCTGAGGCTTTTATACAAGAGAACCGTGAATTTTGTTTGTAACGTTCAAAAATATACCACCAAAATTCTGCGTACAAGGTTTTTGTAGTTGTTGGGGTTTTTTACTGAGCTATGTGTAAGGGAGATGACTTTTTAAACCTTGAGCTATTTTTTATTAAAATATTTTTCTAATCATGATTGATTTTATGAACTTACAGCCCTAATGTAAGGGGGAAATTTTGAGTAGAGGTTCTGCAAGAGAAATTGGTTTACATTGTGAACTTTGACAAGTCCTAGACTCCAGATGCTGTAAAGCAATCTGTTCTAATATGTTTGTGCAATATTATTACTGTTGCAGTGTGATTTATTGCTGTAGAAAAGTATCACAGTTATAGGGGTAACATCCAATGGATCTTTGACCAAGATATCAGAAAGTACTATTGTCGTTCTCTAATTGTATTTTTGAAGGTATTTTCTTTTGCCGTTTAAAAACTGATGTGTGTCAGAGGCTTTGTCTGCTGCAATTAGGGATTTTACTACATCTGCAAATTCACTTAGGGGAGTTAATTGTTGTTGCTAATAGAAAATGATAACTGGTAGAACTTTGGATTGTTTATTATATTTGCTTTGTGCTGTTTGAACATAGTTGCCCAGCAATTCTAATTCCTAATGAATAATATTTTATGAGGGCTTGGGAATCTAATTCTATTTTAAGATGTGCTGAAAATCGAGAGTATTTCAGAAATTCAGGAAGCAGTGAAATTTTGTTCAGGAAGCAGTGAAAGGTCTTACAAATGCCAGACCAACAAACTTGCACTACAGAATACAGAATTCCATATTTCCTGGAGGAGTTTTTCATAACTGAGGAGAGGCTCAGGTGCTGCCAGGCAGACAGACCAGTTACTTGGTTTGTATGGGACTGAGTGAAATGATGGTTGAAGAAGATGTTGGTTTTCCGTAGACTTGTAACAAGCAAATTACAAGGAGAGCATATGAAGGTGCCAAAAGGGAATCTGCACGCCTTTCCAGAAGAAAGTAAAAATTGCCCTCTTGCACACTATTCCTATCATGTGATTTCTTCTCTCATCTACCGTTGCTTTTACAAATATTTCAGTGTCCAACTGATGCTGTTTTGATCCACCAGAATTTCTACTGCAAATTCATTCCACTTCTGGAAACCAGTGAGGACTTTTGGACAGGGACTTCCAGTTGTTTCCTCTGGAAAGAATTCTGCTTGAAGATGCCAAATGTCTTACGGGTCTCAAACCCGTAAGTATGATGCAACTGGATACAATGGAGGTCTTGCATCAAAATTACGTTGCTCCAAGTCAAATGCTTGTTGTCAACAACTGAATTGCAGTGGAAGATGAAGAAAGTAGCTGAAAGGTTTATTTCAAAACTTCAAGAGAAATTAAAATTTGGATGTGTTTTTAATTCATTTTTAATTCATTTTTCCTCATTCCTAATTACAAACAACTCAGAAGAGTAAATATTCCCTAAATATGAAGTTATGGTTGTTGATTTAATTGTATGAACCTGCAAAAATAAAAGCCTGTAAAAAATAAAATAATATTTTAACTTTAACTTTTCTCAGAAGTTTGAATTTTTACCTGTTTTAAATGTTGGAATAGGTATAAAGGGTATGGACTCAATGTTTCAGGGATTTACTCCCACAGGCCATTTACCTAAAGTCTAACTGGCACTTTCATGGACTTTCATGTTTGCAGGATCAGACCTTTGAGTCCTCTTCTAACACACTGAGGCTTCAATTTGCTGGGAGTATTATGCTATAAAATATATACCAAAGGCACATTTCATCATCTATTCTAACTATGTATGCATGCTAAATATACTGCATATCTATTATATGTGTGAAGCTATGTTTTATTTACACATGCTACAGATAACACAGGCATCAACCTTTTTGTGTTACAATGTTAGGATAACTGTATACTATAAACTTGCAGATAGATTGGCAGTAGAATACTTACTAAGTTGAGCAATAAATGAGTAATTATTATGTATGAACTTAAGGAATGCATTTTTGGGAGTTTCAGCTTCTTCCTTATGTAACTGTTAGAGCTGAATACTTCTGCAACTAGATAACAGACATTTTCCCTTCCAAAGTGAAGGAACAAATTTTCAACCACTAGGATAAAGAGGACTTTCAAAAGGATGCTTTCTAACTTGTTGCAAGGAAAACTGGTCTACAACTTGTCATTCTAAGGGAATCAAATATATAGTGTTGGTATATGGTTAGTAAGCTACAAAATCAAACATTTCTATTACTGCAAGAAGGAACACAAGAAAAAAGATAAAATGGAAATGCCTGAAGAGAGAAGATTATTGGGAAAGTCTAGAGGACCCAGAATAGTGAGTGATGCAGTAATATATGAGAATGAGAACAGAGAAGTGCTAGTTTACCTGCTTCTGATTCCAATAAATTATTGGAAGAAGGAGTAAGGGGAGGGTGAGCCATCCAATGATGAGGTTCACAGAGAGATGTCTTCCTGCAAAATCTGTTCAGCTAAGAATAATTTAAGATTTTTAAATGGACACTGAGCAGGAAAATAAGTAATTTCTAGGCTGTGAGAACTTTCTGTCTGTGGAATTTACTGATGTACAAGGAGTATAAGGCATAAATGAACTTCAGACAAAATCCTTAGGTCTTTGTTTGCTTCAGTAAAAAACATCATTATTCTGAAGAAAAATATCTAATTTTTAGTATTTTTTAGTAGACTGTGGTCTATTAAATATCTTCAGTTTTAATGTGTCCACCTCGAAAGACTCTGCAGTCTGCATGGAATAAAGCAAGTAGTCCTGGCAAATGTAAATCATGCATCCCATAGTATCTTTCCCGTGGAATTTAGAACAACTTCCAAGTTGCATCAAATTTGAGTGGTAGCTGGATGCTACATCTTTGTTTAAAGTCAATCTACTTTATCTTTACAATTTTATTCCACTCATTTCATTTTTAAAATTTATCTTAATTCAAAACTAGTTTTAGAAGAGATGAGTATGTTCTGTGACCTATCAATCCATTGAATCTGAAGCATTTACTGAGTATTGAAGCATCTGTGCCCAAAACCACACAGACTTCTTGTATCTTCTTTCAGGGTAAATTATCAACCCTGATAAGAGGGTCTGCTGCTTGAGCTTAACCTGGATCTGTTCTCCTTGATTATTATTATCAGTGGATGTCCCATTGTAGCAAGGAACTTCAGCTGCTCTGATACAAGCAAAAGTGTCCTCAGTTTGACATGCTCTGCGGTGACATTTCTGTGTCACTGAAACATGGACACGTTAGACTTCTTGTTTAAGGGAAGGTTATACCCTTGATCCTTTCCCCACTTGATGTGTTGTTTTTGTCTATTTCTTTCTAAGTTGGCTCAGAAGGGCATGGATGCCTACCAAAACTTTTTTCTTCTGGGCTGGATGTTAAGAAATCTGTGAGTGAAGCTCAGTTAATCCTTTTGATCCCTCTTTGCTGCTGCATCCATGAGACCTTATCCTAACCCTAGCACTGTGGCTGAGTTATCAAAAAACATCTCATTGTCAGCCTCAGTCTCTTTGCTGATCTTTGTGAAGAGAATACAATTCTGCAGGCATCCACAAAGCTGAATGGCAAGCACCAGGAGCATGTTGGGTATTGCATATTATTTCCTATATATCATACATGACCTGAAAAGCAAGGACTGCATGTACCATATGAAGAAAGAGTAGAAAGAGATGGTGATCAATAGCTGCCAGTTCTTACATGTGCATAGGGAAATTGAGAATAGCAAACCTGAGCTAGGTCTGGAAAGGAAAAAGGGAACTGCACCTTTGTATTTTCTTGTGATTTGAAGAAAAAGGTGATGTTCTAAGATGAACTGGGTGGCTAGTTTTCGAAGCAGAAACATGGGACACAGCAGCTTGAGAAAAAAACTGCTTTTCCAAAGCAGAGCATATTTTTTATCTTTGCTGGTCATTAGAAGTGCTTCTGAATACCAGCCCTTCATGGAGGAAGTCATGCTGGAATACCCTGAGCTGGTGATGATTTTAAACTTCACACCCAGCGTGTAATAACTCTGAATAATTGGTAGGTATGTGGGCTTCAAGGGCAGTGGTATTTTTGCACCTTTGCCTGTTTAATCACAGTGTTTTGTGGAAGACAGTGCAGCCGAATGAGTGCTAGAATGCACTGCACAGGAACAGGAATATTAGTACACATGGTGTGTTTCAAAAACTTATTCAATGTACAGCAGGGTTTAAAGTGAGTTAGGTGTGTGTGGCTGACAGGTCTTGTTTTTAGATACTTCTCTTTCAAAAAACTTTTTTTTTTTGGTAGGGTTTTGGAGTCATTCTTATGGCAAGGACATGGAACAGTGGGTTCAGAGGTACAGTCTGTGTGCTGATAAGCAGTTAATAGAGCATGAAGAAGGAATGCCTGATTTTAGAAATGTGATATGTGTTACATTTATACAAAGGGAAGCTTAAAAAAACCATTAACTTTATTGCAGCATACACAGTGATAATGACACCAGTTGTGAAATTCGGGTTTTATAAGTATAATTTATTATGCTTTCTTTGATCCAGTGTTACAAATTAGGATCACTCATGTCAGGAGATTAAAACCTTTTTGTCTCTCTTTGATATCAAACTATTCTTCCCAGTACCTTTTATCTTGCATAGCAGTGCTGAATTCCACAGCATCTTTGTCAGCTCGCTTGTGTTATTTGCAGCAATCATTTAATTTGTTTTAGAACTGATATTATTTAGTCATACTGTCATTTGCAACAACAGAGGCTCTTTAATATCCTAAAAATGTTGAGAGGCTTTGGTGTTAGCTGAGTAAGCATATGAATAAGAGAGAAGAGAGAAGAATTTTGGGACCATGGTGAGCGTGCAAGATAGCTAAATTGGATAGAAAAAGAAAAAAACCCATACAAGTCAAAGTGAGATTGTACATCAGAAAAACTACAGCAATCTACTGAAAATTAGTAGATGATAGTCATAAGAACCTTACAGTGAACCACAGGTACCAGCTTCCCTGAAGAACTGAAATAGGAACTTGGAGAAGCTTGTAAAAGGTGTCCTCAGGGAATCTTCCATTTTTTCACTATGACACCTTTAATCCTAGAATTGTCAAGCCACATGGAAAATAATATGACTGAATAGTTCAGTCAGTTAAAAGTTAGTATTATTATTTTTTATCAAAAATAATAGGTGTTTCTGTTTTTCTGGACCCGTTAGGAATTGTATAAACTTTAAAACAAGTGAAGTGAAGTATTGAATCTGTATTGCTGTTTCTTTTTTCATTTAAGATCGTTATCTCTGACTAAGCAGTCTCTATTCAATAAAAGGAATTAATTTAAATACCATATTTTTTTAACAGATGATTCAACGAGAGGCAGAAGTAAAGAATAGGGTAACTGCCGTGGCGTTGACAGACTCTGTTCACAATGTGTGGCATCAAGAAGTTGGGAAAACTATTCGAGAGTGGATGAGAGAGGTAAGGCCATGTTTTTTTAAAGAATTTGAGTATATACATCTGTATATGGCTGAGTAAACATGTCTGGGTGTGAAAGACAGCATATTACGGGACAGTGGAAATCGTGTATCCATACCAGCCACTAAAATAACCGAGGTTAAAGCCATTTCCAAGTTAGCAGTCAAAATAAGAAGCACCAAGTCCAATGTTTCTTCACAGCAAAATAGAGACATGACAAGGCAGCCCATGCAGTGCCTGATACCTGGAGCAAAGTCCTGGGTGCACTCTGTGGTACTGGTTTGACCTGGCAATGGTGGAAAATCCCCTTTAAGCTCTTCATGACTCAGTTTGATGCTTTGCAGAACTGGCAAAATAACCTTTCTCTCAGCAGCTTTTTGATATGTATTTACTCCTGTAGCACTTGGAAGCTCTTATACTCAGGGATGGGGCTGCTGAGATTTTAAAACTCGTATTTTTAGAGTGTGACCAACTAAACTACTGTTCATGAGTCTCATCCTCACCAGATCAGGCTCATCTCTGTGTTTTGTGCATTCCCATGGCAGAACACTAAAACATAGCTGCACAGAGTGAATTTAAACTAGTCACATCCTGAGCTTTCTGTTAGACTTGACTTTTTCTCATGGATTTAGTGAAACTTTGTGTAAAGAGTGCCTATTCCTGTCTTAACCTTAAAGTTTTATAGGCCGCAACTGATGGGAATAGAGGATCACCTGGGATGCAGCCTGACAGCTCTGACTTAAGTGTTAAAAATATAAAGAATGGTAACCCCTACAGGCTCTGTCAGAGAAATCCCCATTTTCTTTAAGGGAAATCAAAACCTTAAAATATGTGTTATGTAGTAAAACTGAAATTTTAAATCCTGTAATTTGAATCTGACAACTCCATTTTTCTTTAAGCATTTAGTCTGAATAAGAAAAGTGCATTACCTTTAATTTCATTTGCAGAAAGTAGATGTTAAAGAATAAGTTAAATGATTAATGGCCTAAAAAGTGGATGGAGTGTCATAACTTACATTAGCATTAAAAATCTCCTATAAGAAAGAAGAATTTTACATATGTGAAATGTGGCTGAGTGGTATTAAGACTAGCATATCACCTGGATATCTCTTACTTTAATCAGGTTTAAGGCTAGTGGTAAAATGAATAATAATTAAAATATACACCTAATCGCTGCCTGTCTGTAGGGCTAATTGCTGTCATTGAAAGAATGAATTGTTAAAATAAAGTAATTCTTCATCAGAGCTATCTCTCCTGTATCACTGGTGGCCTATTTTTAGTACCTATAGAAGTCATGATTTTTGAATTTATTAGGAGCTGTGATGAATGATAAAACAAATCATCCATTTACATATCTTGACACTGCTTTCGAGAATACTTATTTCTTACAGGCAAGTGTCACATTGTATATAAAAGCTAGTTAATTGTGTGCTAATCTTCTGTATTATCTCCAGCTCTCTGATGTAGTGTTCTATCAGTAGTTAATATTAATTTTACTTATTTCAAATGATTGTAATACTTCATAAAAATTCTACTTCTTTTGTAATTTCTACCACCTTACACTTGCAATTTCACATTCAGCTGTTAATTAAAATTTCACATGCAAATCATAAAATTATAATGCTTTACTACTTTAAACCTTAAAACCTTTGTGAAATACTTCCATTTTAACAGTTTTTTACTAAATATGTTATATTACTGGATAGTGTGTTTGTTTTTTTCTTTTTCCATTGAGTTCAATAGTTTCATTGATCTACTGTTTCTTACAAAAATCTGCCATGCTTTGTGAACTTCACTTTCTAATCTCATACAGCAACCCTTCCTTTATGTTGTCCCTGCTCTCCCTGGTCCCAGAACAGTAGGGTTGCCTTGACAAATCTATTCAAAAGCCATTCCTCGCCCTTTATTGGTGGGGACTGAAGCCTTTGAAATTCTCTCCTCACTGCAACACAGCTGACATCTTCTTCCAGACAGAATGAATTAAGGAAATACAATAAGATACTTGATCTACCAGTCAAGGATCTTTCCACAGTGAGGACGGACTCCACGGTACACAACTAGGGCAGCAAGCATCTACAAATACACAATACATGCTGTTTACCAGAAAGAGAAATTATCCATTTTTACTATCGTGACTGATGGCATGATTTTTTTAGAAATCTGTATGAAAATTGATTGGTCTTTTCAAAAAGTTGTGTGGTTTTTTTACCTCTTCCCCTTAATGGAGTTAGTCAGGTTTTCAGAAAGGAGAAACTCAGATTTTTAATAGAGCAAGCAATGTAAATCTTGTTGTTCAGCTGGCAATCTTATTAAAAATGTATTTGCTTTATAATTAAATCTTCAATTCAGTAAATTTGGTGTAGTTTTAGCATATTTTATTAAAATCATATTATCTAATACTTCAGTTTATAGACTACTCTGAATAGATAGCATTTGTAGCAAAACATTTAGGAAATTCATGGCAAATTCATCCTACTCAAAGGTTCAGGAATGAAAAGTAAATGTAAAGACCTCCTGAATATAACTCCCCAGAGACCAGTATTTGCCTTTTTTTTTAATGTTCATGCACCTTCATTTCAGCTATATTGCCAATTACTTGAATACTAACCTGCTATCTTGACGGCTTTTAAACATTCTTTCCACAGTGTGCTCTCAAAACACCCCGAAAAATTCTGATTTTGTTATGTTAGCAAATGAGCAGGCTCAGTGTTTATATCAACACCAACTAGGAAAAGCTGAAAGTGTGTGGTGGGTAGTTCAGCCTCTTGTTGGTCCAAACACCTACTCAAGTCCACTGGCTCTCAAAGTAGCACTTAAAAGACATGCTAATTCAGAACATTACAAATCTCCTGAATTATGGTCTTACTCTACTTACTTAGTGTGAAACTACACTATTTCATCGTCAGTAAGGGTAAGTTAGTGTAGGGTACTGTCTAGTCACTATGGGGACTGCTATGTAAATTAGTTTGAGTATTTTGATGTGATCATTTTCCTTACTTGCAACACCGGTGTTTATTTTTGCTCTGAGTTTTTGGCTTATCCCAAGAATTGCCTGCCTGCTCTTACAGAACTGCTGTAACTGGGTGTCCAGCTCCGAGCCCCTGGACACATCCGTGGAGTCCATGCTGCCAGACTGTCCCCGTGTCTCTGCAGGTACATCCATTTGTTTGCAGTAAGCCAGTGTATGTGTTTATGCCCAGAAGCAGCTTGTTAATTTTAAAATGCATTTTAACCCTTCTTCAGCAAGATGTGACTGAAAGCATATGACTGCTGCTGTTTTATGCAGCCCACTCTTACTCTTTTTTTTTTGCTTTGTGTGGGATTTAAATTCTCTTGTCTACTTGTTGCTTGAATTTTTCTAGTCTTCCTTTCTGTTTAAGTAATTGGTGACATTACATGTAGGAGTCTAAGAAAAATAATAGTGATAACAAGAACTGGGAAATTTATCATAGGGCCTTGAATAAATATCTAACTCTATGTAGGCAACAAGGTTTTGAAGAAGTACATAATGAAAGTTATGGTTAAAATAAATGAGACACTTTCCTGAATGCTGTTCAGTGGAAGTGTAGCTTACAAAGCAAATTATTTGCAGCATCCAATAATGTTGATGTGAGTTTTCTGTTGCTTTTTTAAAAAGCTATGTTTTTCATTAATGAATCATAATCATAAGAAGCACATGAAATAACAGAGACTTTCATTAAATGTGTGATAATTCCAGAAAGTAGATGTAGTTATCAATGTAAAAGGAAAATCTCCAATCTCTGTAGAAAAGTAATCTAAAATACATAAAGCAGTTACTGAACTTTCATGCTTGATTATCAGGTTTCCTAAAAGCCATAGGTAGCTTATCTCTGTAGAGTGTAAAACCAAGTTCAAAGGAAGACACAGCCTATACAATATTAATTTAAAAGCTGAAACAATATTTGACCTTGCTCTGTGGGATGCAGTTGTTTGGTTGACAAGTTAGTTTCATATCTGTCTGCATTTGTGAGGTTGTTAGTGAGACCTAGCCTTGCAGATGAAACTGAGTTTACTACAGGATATTTTTATGGTTTGGAAAATGTAGGTCTTTTTTTTTTTTGAGAGCTCACAACAACAAGAGACTTTAATTACATTTCTGCTATGGTTTGGGATCTCACCATGCAGATCCTCAGCTCTGTATAGAATTGACGTTGCTCTTTGGTGCTTTGGAAAATTATATATTACTGAAATTTTCGTAGATTCAACATCCATTTAGCAACTTTATGCTCTTTTAGGGGAGATTACCGCAGCTTAAAAGAAAAATATTGTTTTCAGGAGTGGAATTCTTTAAAATAGGATTAACTTCCAATCTCTGATGTGTCTGTTGCTGTTGTGAAAGACTACATGTAGAGGTCATTTCAGTCTGGTAAATTAGGGCTTGGATAGCAACTGGTCAGTATTTATTGTACACTGGCCAACACTGACATCAGAGCATCTCCCCTCTTTCTTTGTATTCATCTAATGTAAGTAATCTAAAAGGTATTATATAAAAGAAATCTTAAGTGTTACTTAAAAAGAAGACTGGTGCTTCATTAGAGCTGTAAATTAAAAGTCTTGATTTTACAGTTCTGTTGAAGATGGGTCACAGTGGCCTTAATGTTTCTGCACCACTTAATGAATTTCCAAGGTGCACAGAAGTGGTAGAAGAATTAATTTAAATTGGGTAGGATTTCAGCCAGTAAAAGTAGCATATTTGTATTTAGTGCAAACATTGAGATTAATTAAGATCACTAATGTTTTAGAAGTTCTCAACAGAGATTTTTTATAATGATTTCATGTAAGACAACTATTTGCAGGCTAATTCTTTGTAATATAAATGTAGTTTAAAATACTATAACTTTATGTGACTGCTCCTGAATTATCAGTTTGCTCACATGTTTTTGCCTGTATTTCTTGTAATCATTTTGTATATGAACAACTGTAAAACATGTACAGAGAACCAAGTGAATAATTCATACAGAGTCTTTATATGAGCAGTGGTATAAACCTACATTGGGGTAATATGTAATAAATTTATTAAATGCTACTAGATGTAGAAGCATTATTGTTTAATGTGAGAGATTTTATTTCATTCTTTTCTTGAGAATTACGGTACTGGAAGAGCCCACACTCAAATCCTGGCAGCACTGCCCTTGGTATTTCAATGAATGACAATGAGAGCAATCAGAACAGTGACAGATCTTTTCAAATAAAGCTTTTGCTGTAGAAAGATTCACTTCTATGCTTGGAAGCCCATCTTTTATCTCTGTTTGCACTGAAAATAAGTTCAGAAATAACTGCCTCATGGTCACATCTCTTGAGCCAGCTTTTCCAAAAAGGGTGTGTTATTCGACCATTCAGTATGCTGGGTTTTACAGGCAATCCTAGTTGGTGAGCAGTTCCTACTGCAGATTATCTCAGAGTCTCTTGCTTGCTTTTCCCTTAAAATCACTAGAGACAAAATAAATGACCATCAAACTGGAAAAATTACTTGGGTTTTTCCAGATAAAGTTGTTAAAGCTTTTGATTGAAGAATTATGAAGTAATTAAAATGTTTGCCATGACTGATTCATGTCTTACTTGATTACAGAAAGGAATGAATACACTTTAATAATTATTATTAAATAGTCATATAATTATAAATGTTGAAAGCCTGAGAACAACAATACAGAAAAAGCAAGCCATAATAAATCCATTGTCTGTTCTTGTGGCAAGAGGTACTTTGTGGGTCCCACCTTCATGGTCTTTCATCCACGTCTCAAGGATTTGGTGCATGCTGGTGTCATAGTTTAATATCTTCTGGCATCTTGTTGGTGACATGAACAGTGAGATTGAAGGCACCCTCAGCAAGTTTGTCAGCAGCATCAAGCTCTGTGCTGCAGCTGGCATGCTAGAAGGAAGGGATGTCGCCCGGAGGGATTTTGAGAGATGGGCCTGCAAAAGAGACATGGATCCCATAAAGTTTCACAAGGCCAAGTGCAAGTCCTGCTACATGGGTCAGGGCAATCCCAAGCACAAATACCGGCCGTGCAGGCAGTCAATTGGCAGCAGCTCTGAGAAGAATGATATGCAGTTGTTGGTTGACAAAAAACGCAACATGACCCAACAGTGTGCACTTCCAGCCCAGAAAGAGAACCGTATCCTGGGCTGCATCAAATGCATGACCAGCAGGTCAAGGTGATTGGTTCTGCCCCTCCTCTCTGCTTTGGTGAGACCTCATGTGACTGACTGCATCCAGCTCTGGGGTGCTCAGCACAAGATAGATGTAGTCCCACTGGACCAAATCCAGAGGAGCCACAAAGATGCTCAGAGGGGTGGAGGACATCTCCCATGAAGATTAGAGTGAAAGAGTTGTTCAGCCTGGAGAAGAAAGTGCTCTGGGGGCCCTTGGAGCACCTTCTAATATCTAAAGGTGCTACAAGAGAACTGGTGAGGGGCTTTTGACAAGGGCATGAAGTGACAGGACAACAGGGGAATGGCTTCAAACTGGCAGAGGGCAGTTTTAGATTAGAAAAGACAGGAAAGAAACTCTTCCCTGTGAGGATGGTGAGGCACTGGCACAGGTTGCCCAGAGAAGTTGTGGATGCCCCATCCCTGCAAGTGTTCAAGATCAAGTTTAATGGGGCTTTGAGCAACCTGGTCTACTGGAAGTTTGCTCAAACTCCCATGAGAGGGGGATTGGAACTTCTAAGACTCCTATCTTTACTCTCTTCACTTTCAGCCCTAGTTAAGATCCTCTGTTAGACTTGAGGTTATCTTCTGTCTCAGTCTTAACCTACCTTCCTAATGGAATCAAACGAAAATACATCTCTTCTGTCTCAGAGGAGATGGATCCATCTCCCATCTAAGACATAAGAAAATGTAGGATGGAGAAAGATGAAGACTATAAAGTAGTCTGTACATTGAAGATTGTCACATAAAATGGAGTAAGGGTGGGAGTATTACTGGTTAGGAGACTGGACATCACTTGGAATTTGACGCAGACAGTGGAATAGATGCTTTAATGACAGGTTGCACTGCATTACTGCTAACAGTAGTTGTAGTTCATGCTGTGTCTCTGAGACCTTACAACATTTCTCCTAGTTCTGGAGCAGGGAGTTCAAAAGGCCTTGGGAAGTCATCCTACTGGAGCAACTACTGGGGAAGAAGAGCTGAAAGTAGGCATGGGAAAAGCAGATCCATGGATCTGCATTCATCTGTGATGCTGTTCAGGAATTAAATCACTTTGATTTCAGGATAGTGGCCTGAACTTCACCCAAAGATAGGTATTGTGGTAAATTTTGTCGGGAAAACATGGCCTTTGTTTTCCTCAATCCTGTTTGTATTCCTTAGCCCATGTGTTTCTGCCAGTGAAAGCTTGTTATTTAGGAGAGAAGATTAAACTTTGCAGTATTTTGCCAAAGTGGATATGCACCAACACTCATTTAAAGTAATCAAGTGAAGATGTTGTAACATTAGTAAAATGAATTGCCTAATCAAATCTTTTTAAAGCCTTCCTAGTTGGCCCCCAAAATCACTAGTTATTCTGTTAACAGTTGCAGCCAATGTAGTTAAAACATTATGAAATAAGGAAATTATGACATTAAACGACAAACAATGGAATGAAACACTGACAGTAATCAAGAAAAGTTCTATTCACAGAACAGCCTAGACTTGAATATGTCTATCTAAATAAGAGAAAAAGTGCAAGAATTAATTCATACAGCTGAATAAAGTGGCTGGTAGAAGAAAAACAAACTTAATTTTGGGGGACAGGTATGATGTGTGCTGGTGGTGCTCTTGAGTGAGTCTTCAGATAGTATTTCCTAGTACCAAACATCAAGCTTGAACTCTGTATTATATATCAAGCATTTAATTACATTTAGGTAAGCCAACCACAGATTTTTTTTTTTTTTAATTTGAATTTTAAAAATATCATTAATATAATTTCTAACAGAGTACTGCAGGTTTGGGGGGGTTTTACAGATAAATAAATAGACAGGGGAAAAAAGACTGGATGGAATGGTTGAGGTGGGAAAGAACCTCTGGAGGTCATCAAGATTATCTTGCTCAGGCCAGGCCACCTGGACCAAGTAGTCCAAGGCTATGTCCAGCCTTCCATAGGACCTATTACCTGTCAGTAAAGAAATCATGATAATGGTAATTCATATCCATGTAAGATTGTGCAGTTTTTGCTGGCATACTTGCCTAAGTTTCAAAAGACCACACAGAATCATTCCATAGCCATGTGGTGTGTAACCATGATGGTTGTGTAGGATGCAGGTCTGTACATGAGTGACTATGGAGTGGTAGTTTTCCAGGTAAGGTAGTCACCTTTTTGTGTGTCAGCACCAAAAGCAGGTCCGTCATCTTGCAGAAAGTGGTTGTTTTCTTGCTTTGTCTTTTCAAATCCTTCTAACTGAAAAAAGGGAGGAGGGCCTGATTGTGGTTTCTGACAAAGTTTGTCTCAACAGAGAGCGGGGTTGTCATCCATTGAGCCTCACAGTAAAAGCACAGCATTTCCAGATGTGTTGAACTCATAATATGTACTAAGGTGCTTTTTGATACTTTTTTCTGTGTACATATGAAACTTGCAGACCAAAGCAGATGAAAGATGAGATTCTGCAGACCTCACTGAAAAATAAGTTGAGTCCTTGGCATAGCTTGATTTAATATCAAGAAAGATTATGGTACTAAAGAGTCCCCTCTAAACTACTGCTTTGTGTTGATTAATAAAATAGCATCAATAATACTCTGTGGCACGATAGTAAATTTAAGTAAAATTATTCTGGACTTTTAGATCTGCTTAAAAACACCAGTCCAAGAAACTGACCACATCACTTGAACAGCAAGCCCTTCCCTGGCAGAGCAGGTGTGCAGCCTGTGGCCCCACACACAAGTGCTAATCAGGTAGAGATCTTGTTGCAAAGCTTGTGTTAATACCAGGGAAACAATGAATTATCCATTAGATTATGGCAGTGGTAGTTTCTGTTGGCTTTATCTAACAGGTTACTCCTGCCTGCTGTTTCAAGAGTTCAGTTGTGTATTTCCTCAGAAAAGCCTATCTGCAGATGCCCCCCATGCTGAGCAGATCCTGGGGTTCAAACAGGAGGCTCTCCAGCGAGGTCAGATGGACTCTCCAACACCACAGGATCTGTGTGCAGGGGTAGTTGCATTAGTGAGGCTTGTGACAGCTCTGGGGAAGGATCGACTTACTTCTTTATGCTTTTTTTCCTCAGCTGTATTTGCACCACACTACAGTTCCACTCTTACACATTTATGTATCTTGCTCATAACAAACAAGGCAGAAGCAACCATAAATTGTATCAAGTGCAGCGACAATACCTGGCTTGTACTCTTAATAGCTTTTAGCCCAGTTTACCAATGCTTCTCTTTTTTTTGTTCACTCTTCAATCAATTTTATGTGGACTCTTCTGGGCTGTTTTCTGATACTAGTGTTTCATGACCAGGGATAGGCATCAAGCAGTACAAGATATAGGAACAAAACCATGCACTTCTTAAAATAAAGCAATTAAGCAATTTTTTCATTCTGTTAAAAATGTTATTTTTGCATTCACTAGTCATTCATGGGTATTAATATTACATTAATCAGTGTTTACTGTAAAGCTCTTTGCATTTTATGTCTTCACGTGCATGTAGTTCTGTCAATAAAAACTTTGGATTTCAGGAGGAAAGATAAAATGGTGATGCTTTTTTGTCAAGGTGGCAAGTTCCTGTATCTAGCTGCATGTTAATTTAAGGTATTTGCAAGATTAATACACAAGTGGAGGAGTTCAGGAATCTGCAGTGTGAATCTTGCTTCATCACCCATGTTAACATTCCCATCTGCTGCTAAAACTGGTCCTGCACTTCCATTTTTGCTGCCATACTTTGTCGGGGACTGGAAATCATTACAGTAACTTTGAGGCATCAGACTTTCTTAGCCACAGCTCTGGCAGTTGCTGCACTAAGTCCAACTTTAACTTACGTCTTCTTAGCATGGGAGTAAGTAGCTTTTTCCCTGTTTCTGATTCTTCAAAGGAGCTCTGCTTTTATACTCCTGCTCAGTCTCAGGTGTTGCAGACAGCTTTTCATTTCATGTATAAACCTAGCTGGATGTGAGCTCCTATGTTGTGCTCAGAGTAGCTTAGCTCTACAGTGCTTTGGAAAGGACAAAGTTTATAGAGACCTGTTGAATAATATTGCAGAATCTGTTCCGGAGTGCCAGAGCATCAAAAGTAAATATGAAAATGTGAATTTGAAAGCATTGACTTCAATTGCCACATGTTGCTTGTGTCAGAGAGTTCAATAACACTCATTCATTTACCATTCTACAAAATAGTTACATGTACTTGAGGCACTACTGATATTGGAGAAAGAGTTTCATCAAAAATTATTCTTGTACTCAAACATATCTATTTATCATAGCAATTTTTTGGAGTAGAGTGAGCTAGTTAGTTGTTGTCTTAGAGTCCCTGAGGCTGTCTTTGTGGTAATAATGAATAATTTAAATTATTACAGTCAGATATTTCCTATGAAGCTTTTGACAGCTATTAGACTGCTGTGACTGTTGCTTCTGATACTACTTAATGCTATCTCATTAGTGCATTATGTATCCATATCCATCTGCACGTTGGCAGGTCTTACTCCAATGCGTGATTACAAACTCTTCTAGAACCCAACCCTGTAAGGAGGTATTCCCTGAGAGATATCCTCCAAAATTCAATAGCAGTAATTTTTATTTGTATTGACATAAAATCCAAAAGATTTTTCACATTTCAGTTTTCGTTTTCTGTTAGAATCCAGATTCAGATTTGGATTTAGATTTGAATTGGTTAGAATTTTTCAAAAAGTTCCGTTTCAGTAGAAAACTTTTCTTTTTTCACAAATGTATGTCGTTTAGGTGGGGAAGGATATTTAGATCACTTATTGTCCACTTTTAGATACAGGTCTTTAACCTTTGACCAGGTGTTATATTGAAATTTAAAACTTTAATTTGGTGAAAATGTTTCTTCTAGTAAGTCATTCAGCCCTGGCTCAAAGGATGCAAGACATGGGGAATCCATTGCTCCTTTCCCTTTATAATTTGCAAACTGCTCATTTCTGGTTTGGCTTTGTCTGGTTTCAGGTTCCAACCATTAGTTCTTGTGCATTTTCTACCCCAAGTTAAAGAACCGTTTGGTAAATTGCTTTTTCTCCCTGTGAGTTACATACTGGCATCAAGTCAACACACCATTTTCTTTTGAGAAATGTAATAGATTGAGTTCTTTAAGTCTCAGTGCAAGTTAATTTCTCCAGGTTTCAAATGTTTTCATACATTTCTCTGTGGCATCTCCAGTCGTTCAACTTCTTTGAGATAGACCTGTCTTCATCTTAGTAATGTAATATCAAATCTTTTCTACCTGATTCTCTCCCATTTCATTAGGCAGCAGTTACATTTGACCCTTTTATCACCCTACTACAAAGAGTCAGTTTGGGAGGAACTTTCCCTTTCTAGAGCTGCTGCTCTTCATCTTGGTTTTAAATTAGCATTAGGAAGCATTGCAGGTAGCTTTTTTAGAAAAAGAAACCAAAAAAATACACTAACTTGAAAAAAAAAAAAAAAAGGCCATCACCTTTCTTAACAACCATTCCATTCTTCTTCTCATTTACAAGTTTTACCAGCAGTAAATTTGTATATATTTCCTGTGTGGTTGAATAGCCATAGGACACTCCAGCAATAACATCTCTATTCAACAGTGGTTTCTCTATGATAGCTGCATTTGCAGATTACTTACTCTGCAAGTTCTTAGAAATGTGGAATAGTCCTGACTTTCAACCCCTTTTCATGAGTAAACAATTCTAGAGTTGTTCCATTTGTCCTCTCATGAATTTATGAAACAATTTCTGCCTAAGTTGAAGTTTTAGTTAAGTAATGAAGTTGTCATTAAGTTTCTCCAACTATTGTGGTAGTAGTTTACAGCATAGAAGAAGAAATGAGGAATGTGTCTTCCGAGTAAAAGGAAGACAATTTTAATGTCTCTCTTGAAAGACAAGTGGGAGTAACTCACATGTTGGACACAGTACCTGGAATCAAACAGCTGGCAAAACAGCAGTCATCACCAATCAACCAGAGTAGGTAAGGGCCTCCAGTGTAGTGATAGTCCAGAAGTTTCATGGGAAGCCTGGGAAGAGCAAAATTTAGTTGCTGAAAACAAAAGGGAGATAAAGCACACTTACTAAAAATGCTTAGCAAAGGTGACATAACTTTTCCTCCTGCTCAGAATGTCTCAAGGAATAAATGAATTGCCTGACAAAAAATGGAGTATACTCTCTTTGCATATAAGTCCTTATCAGCTAACATGCTAATTTATCAAAGAATGAAACTGAGTTTATTTGTGTAGGAGTTATTTTCCAGTAAGTTGCATTGGCTTGAATTAATTACATTTGTGTACCTTAATTCCTCATTAGTAGACTCCAGTATCACAGCATTGTGGTTCTCAAAGGGATTTTTAGTATGCATCAGCCTCATCCCCCAGCCCAGAGCAGGAGCAAATGTTCTTACATTACTTCCTGACAGGTGCTTGTCTTCTTGGTTCTTTCCTTTGTGTTGTGTAACGACACACCCTCTCTGGGCAGTCTCTTCCAAACTTCCAGTTTTAGTTACCCATTCTTCCCTGGTGCGAGTGTACAGCCTCAGGAACAGCTGAGTAAGCACCAGTCACCCTCAAAAAATAGACACTGTTCTTCATGCCCATAGAACTTAGGGTAGGAATTTATGGACCTAGATAATCCATTTTGCCTTTATTTTTCTTGAGATTTATGTGAGGCTACCTATGCAAATAGTTTTCTCTGAAATTTTGGATTAGGATTTTCCCATCTTCTGTACCTTCTCTGGTACTTTAAGCATTATTTTAAATGAACATCAGTAGCCAGTTAACTGATTTATGGCTCTTGAGTACAAACTCTGCAAGCCTGCCAATTCAGAAATATTTATCCCTGAGAAGATATTGATGAGCAGCAAAACAGAATGTACTTCATCAAACAATCTTTTTTTTCCCAAATAGGGAACAGAAGCATATATTGAACAATTTTCTTCTGCATTTAGTTATTTACTGTTATTTACGGTTTCATCAGCTCCATCTGAAAACTGATGCATTTTTGCATTTGTTGCTTGTATATTTTGCTAAGTTTGCCAGCCATACATTGTTTTTACTAAGATAACTTTAGCTTTCTTTATCATATTTTGCTGATTTTCATTTTTTTATATTTCTTAACTGATTTCACTCTTTTGCTAAACCAGGAGGACTAATGCTGTTAGGTGTTTTTTGTCATCCAACAACTTTGTAAAAATACCATTAATTCATTTATGTTTAAATATCACATCTTGATTAAATTTACCAATCTTATTCCTACTTTGAAGAAAAAAATACCCTTTTTGAAGCTCCAAGCTTCAAAATGTGTGTTGCCAGCAGATGCTTCTCTCTGTTCAGTTCCACCAATGTCACCAGGCCCCAGACATTTGTCTTTATCCAATCAAAACACTGCCCAAAATGGTAAAGTCGTGGAAGGTATTACACGTTTTTGTCTATGAGCATTGTTCATTGTTTTTAGAAACTCTTAATACTTGTGACCACCAATGTCCATCTCCTGAACTTACACTTTTCAGGGTGAGGAAACTCTCCATGAATTGCAGAGGTGTGCCTATGGACAAACTTAGTCCGTTCACTGTTTTGCCATGGTTGTCTGTCACAAAGCTATTCACCAGCATCTTCTACTGGGCTTATTTAGTGTACTAATTTACGTGCACCATAGAGCCAAGATCAGATTTATCAGTATTGTTAATAATAGGACTCCACATCCTTATCACTTCTGTGCACTTGAATCAACTGAAGTAATAAGGTAGTAATGTAGTAAGGTAAGCCTAGGTAATAAGCAGACTTTTTAATAGTCCAGGCATACAAATTATGCTATCATAGTACAGGTATCAGTAATGCCAATTGTATCAAATTGGGGTTCATGGCTATGGTTAGACAACAAACAAGAATTGGAAAAAGTAGCAGTGGCATAGCATTAATTTCATCATTCCTTTTCTTTTTATTTGCCAGATAAATTTATTTGCAGCACATGGAGGTTAAATTTATATTATATTTGCCTTCTTAGCACCCTGCCCTCAAACTACTAATGTAACAGTTTTCTGACTGCTCCATCTAGTTCTCAGCTGAGAGGATTGGTTTACCAACCTGTGAGATAACCAAAACATGAGAAACATCAAGTTCCACAATGCCATTTTTAGAAACCCTTTGCACAGTGTATTTGCACTTTAAACTTCCTCCCATCTAGGAACATTTGGGACGCCAAATTTTCTGTAGAAAGGACTTGTCATTTTCTGATAACCTGCATCAGCAACTAATCTTGTCATGCTGATGTACAGGGACAGTTAAGAGACTTGTTTTAAAAGCATCGTGATTGTTAAATAGTTAATAATAATAAAAGCAAAAGCAAACAAGTGCTAAGAATTCAAATTCTGTTTGGCTAGATAGTGTTAAGAACAAGGCTAATTTAAGCAGGCATGTTATATTCTTATATTACAACATGCAAACCATACCCTATGAAATAATTATCATATATATCTTAATATTATGAACAATTATGTATTCCAATAAATAATTTAATGAACCACATTTAATAAGCAGCATTTTTTAATCTATATTCCAATTTGTATGTGAAAGACATTTCCCCACACATTAATTCTTTTATTTCAGATAGGTTTGCAAGACATACCTACAACAGCTTAACAGAGAAATAATCCACACAGTTAATAGAGTAAACCATTTTAGATTATTTTTGTTACTACTGCTGTGATCGTCAGTTTGAAGACAAATGTCATGTACTTTCAAACAAACATAGTTAAGTGCCCATCATTGCATTTAAGAAAAAAAGTTGTGCAAATGAGGCAATGTGTTCTTACCACTTTATCTGAGATTTTTATGTTAATATATTGTTTGAAATTATGCACATTATAAAATATAAAATGCACACAATACAGTTCGTAACATATATAAATAAACACCACATCCATTTGAAATCTGAAGGCCAATTTTGACTCTTAGATGCTTAAACGATGATCTGTTTGAATCTGGCAGACCTTAGCTGTGACTTTGCCTTGCTGGGCAAGGCAGGTCGTCTTTTATTACTGTCTTTGCCTCTAGATGATCAGTGCTATTATGTTGGAGTTTAAACTATATCCTGAACTGGATGTTAAACTGGAAGGGATTTGCGTGGAAGGGAGCTTTCCTCCCTGAAGGTGTGCATGCCGTGACTGCTCCAACAGGATTTTTCCACTGCAGCTGTACATGCAATACAAACAAATGGAAATATAAATATATTTCAAAACACTTGTGCTGCAGAAGCAGGCATCATTTTTTGATTCCAGAGGAACTGACCTTCAAGGACTCATCCTTAACTCTGAATAGTTACATTTGAATGTTTATTATTTGGTTAATTTGGGGACACAGTTCTAGACATCTGTTTATGCAGCTTGGTCCATTCAGTGAAATATATTCCCTTTTCCACAAAGGAAACCTCCCACAAAATCCCTTCAGATTAAACAAACACATGTAAAATAATGGCTGAAGTACAGTGTCCAACAGTACTATGTTGGACACTGGTAACAGTATGTGTCAGAGCTGTGAGATGAGATTTGGGTTGTTTCAGGACTATTCTGGATGTTTATGATTTTGACAATTTCCTGCTACTGACTACAGAATTTATACTCACATTAGGTGTACCTTGCAAATTCAGCACAACTTAAAAATCTTGCAGATTCCTTTTGGCTGCTAGGCACCTGATTCGGCTGCCACTGAATTTTCCCTGTGATTTTGGTGGGTCTATCTTTAGTTCTTGTCCCAACAGACCACTATTTTAAACCAAATGCCAAGTGTGAACTAATGACAAATTTTTAAGAGTGTTCTTTTCTTCTTCCTGGATGAAACACACTAAACATTTGTGTCATACTCTGTCTGATACCATTCTTTCCTTACTCTTATAAGCACACACCTCCTCTCCTCCAGGAAAGTATCAGCTTCTCATAAAAATCTGCGTGCCTGTGCAGAGGAATGAGTGCAGCTTTGGAGAATAAGGACCTAAAAGAACACAAGAGGAACCCTGCACTGTTGACTGGCAATTGGTCAACTGCCTTTGAGATGGTGGTTTGGGACCCCATCTGCTGCCGTGGGAATTGAAGTTGTTTGTTGCTTCTGGTGTCAGTGGCCTAACCATTGCACTGTCTTATAGGTGAAGGCTCTCCCTTCCTCATCCATCTTAAAAAAGGAGTTGATTTCCACCTGTTTTTTTAAGGAACAGCATTCATTGCTTCCAGACTGCAGCATCAAGGCACTGCTAGTTTCCATGACTTCAGTCAGTCAGTCTGTCCTAGATTATTATTTTTACCAATGCCTTGTAAATGCCATGCATTTTTTGAAACAGTATATCATGGGATGGAGAAGCCTCACAAGTGAAGAGGCATGGTGTTCACTCAAGCTAAGAGTAGGATTTCTGGTACACTAAGCAGAGGAGGAGTCAGTGACAGATTAAAGGAGAGCCAAAATACTGTTTTTCAAATTCTGTCATCTCTGGGTGACAATGAAGAGAAACCACAAACATCCAGTGGAGATGGTACCAAAATGTGGTGGGCTTCCCCATCAGCCAAATGCCACAGGTTGTTCTCATTGAGGCAAATAAGCAAGACCATGCCTTAAACAAGGAGAGTAGATGCAATGGGGTCATTAATACCAGTATACCCAGCCTGTGAGAAATGTGGGTTAACTGGAAAACAGATACCACTGGGGAATCCATCATGTTGCATGATGTCAGTAGAAAATACACACATAATCCGGGCAATGTCAGCTCCCTTTATCTCTATATGTCCTTGTGTCTTTCTTCCAAAGCAGCTCAGGGCTCAGCAGAGAAATGAGGACTTTTTCTTTTATTTTGTGTTTTGATCATGAAATTTATGTTTCATTAAAGTTTTAGAAATTCCAGGTGAAATAGAAGTGTGAGCATTTTTATCACCTCCTGTCAGACTGTCTCACTTTAGGAGAACTCTGCTACACGATATGGGCAAGTCCCTGGTTTCTGCCAATTAGTGTCTTTACTAGAACTACATTTTTATTTGTGTGGTTTTAGCTGTATTCACAGCTTGTAGTTTGCACCCACAGATAAATAATGTTATCTTCGTAACAGAGGTACAGTCAGTCCCAAGTGAATTGTTTTGTCATCATCCAAAGGTATTATCAACCAGGTAAAATTTATTCTTTGTAGAAATGAGGAAATAGAAATTGATTTTGAATAGTTATTCTTTGCATACGCAGGCTCTTTCACTACATATTGTGTTAATTCTGGTAGGATTTTTCTGTGCTACATTTCTTTTTCTAAACTCTTCCTCTGATTTCATGCCTGACTTTTTTTAATGCTACTAAATGATTTACTGAAGCTCTACAAGTGATATTTCATTCGCCAGGGAGACTGAGCTGAGTGCTGTCCCCAAATTCGATACAATATTATGTTAGAATTAATATGGATATTGATGCAAAATTAATGCAAATAGACTCCACATCTAATCCCACACTCCCTCACTCAAGTTCACTGGCAGCAACAGCAAGTTACTTCTTTGATTTCAGTGCTGGATATACAATATTTATGAGAGGTTGCACTTTACAGCTCTACTTTGGTTATCGTTATTCCAGTGCACATTAAAACAGTTTTTGGAACTGAATTTGTTTTGCTGTTGTCAGACCCCACTTAGACAAACCTGAGTTTGTGCTTTGGCATATTTAGCTTGTGGCTTAACCCAGTAAAAGCTACACCAGCAGCTTCCTAAAGGTACAGAATGTCATTAGCATTTTGCAGGTTGTACCTGTACAGGACACTGCTCAGAGTTATGAGTGCCTATGGTGTGCATGGCAGTATTTGACCATTTAATGTCTCACTTCTGCTTTATATGTCTGCAGAGTCTGGCTAGAGTGCACTGTTAGAATGTAATTGGTATAACTAACTATTATGAAAGATCAGGATAGAAGTCATCACCAGACTTCAAAGGTCTTAACAGATTGGTGGGCCAATGTGATGTGTGATAAAGACTGGTTTAAACTATTTTAATCCTCTTGCCCTGCTAGCTTCAGACTCATTGAAAATGTTGTTTTGATAGTCTTTGGCATGTAGATCATGTATGACAGTTGAGACATAGGCTTAGGTTTAAAATGTAGCTATTAAAATAAATTGGGCATTGTACAACCATTTTCAAGCAATCAGGCTTTTATGAGTTGCTTTCTGAAACCTAACTGTCCCCAGATAGTTTTGTTTATATTTTCACTAAACGTGAAAGCTCATACGGGTTAAGTGTGCAATTCAATGACAATTTACTTTATGGGGAAAAATCAATAGATATTCCTCTGTGATGTTTTGGTATGGGAGAGACAAATACCCAGCAAGAAAACTTGCCTATTCCTGGTGGGTTTGATCTTTTTTCCCCTTGGATTTGGCATTGCATCTCTCCCATCAGTGCCAATGTACATGGCTGAATTCCAGTCACGAAGCCTCTTTCCCAGGTGTCATGCAGTCACTTCTCCCAAAGCAATGAGCAGAGCAGAGGAGAGGTGTTTTCTCCTCATCACCTCATGGATACTTTGTCTTTGGAGAGCTATGGCTGTTTCCATGAGCAGCGCACAAGCAGACCTCCCTGGGTACGCTAGCAGAGGTGCTTCTGTGGCTTACAGCCTGCCTTTTGCTGCTCCAGCCTTCCACCCTGTGGTCCATCATAGTGTCTGAACACTGTAGATCTGGGGAGGAAAATGCTCAGAAGCATTTCAGCAAAGCAAAATAACATGCAGCAAGCTGCTTGTGTCCACCAAATCGAGCATGGGTGTAATTATCCTTTTAACCAAGATGCTTTAAAATAGACCAGGAGTGACTGAGAGGCAGTGAGAGCAGCCCAGTGATAGACTTAAAGTTCAACAGAGGGGAAAAAAATCATACAAGGATTTCACAAGCAATGACACTTGGATGGTATTTGGGAAATCTTTTTCTTTCAAGACTATCTTGCGATTTACTATGGGAGTAACACATCAAAGCTCCACTGACTTCAAAGCTTAGAACCACTTACAGCTTCCAGCTATTACTAAAACCTACCACTTCACCCTGCCAGCAGCTCATCTCAGCTGCCTCTTTAAGTTACACCCATCTACTTCCTGCCTTCTGATTTTGGGGAGGGGGAAAAAAAATAGCCAGAAAAACTTGTAAATTAAATATAGCTGTTCGCACTGAAGCAATGTCAAAGTCAGGGGAAAAAGGCAAATGAAGGCATTAAGACATTAAAGATTTAGTACAAACTCAGCAGTGATTTACATATGCACACTCTCATTTGGCTGACTCTAATAAAGCTGTCTGCTTTGAGGAAGTTCCCTGAGAGAGTGTTACCCCAGGGTACCAGCCCCTGAATGAGGTGTGCAATCTGTGTGGGCTGTTACTGAGGTCCAGATATTACCTGTAGCTTGACACAACCAGCAGTGCCATGGCACTCCAGGATATCTTCACATATTCACATATATTCACACACAATGAAATTAGTTGCCATCCCTGTTCCATAGGGGCAGTCCACATCCACTGATCCGCAGAGACATCTGCTCATGTACCTCAAAACAGTGTGCCACTACGAGGCAATGATCACCATTTATTGCTGCAGTATTTTTGATTCTTTTGTATTAGCAGTAGAGATCTTGGAGGCAACATTTTTATATTGTATATTTTGGGAGTCCCTGACACAGTTGTAGTAGCACAGGGCTGTGCTACTTTCTCCAAATTGATAGAAGAAGGCTAAAATGTACCAGAGTGGTAATTTATTGTGGTGTTAATATTGTTCAACACTTAAAATTGGTACATTGTTATTTTCTGATTGGGAGATTTATACCTGGGTTTTTAAAATGGTACATTAATTTCTGAATACAATTTGTCTTGCAGATGACATATTAATAGGAAGTTAGGAATGACTGTGGTCTTTGTTTCGTATAAGAGTTTGTATATTTGGCACAGATCAATGACATACTCTAGAGCTAAATGCCATTAATCCACTTACAGACATTCACTGCAACAAAGAGAAATTACCATTGAAAGAGCCAATCATACATTAAGGGGAATTTCTCTGTTTCCTTGCATAGTCTTATATTTTGAAAATGCCTTTGCAAGTGTTTAAAGTTGATTTTATTTTTTCCTTTATTTCTTCCCTCTACAAGGAAGGATTTTGGCAGCAGTGGGAATGCTGGTGGCTTCTCCCAGGTGAGCTGGGACAGCAGAGATGGCTCCACGTGGTGCCAACCTGCTGTTTGTGGCCACAGTGTCCCATTAGGGGGGGTTGTCTTATCCTCAAACACACACACAAATTATGTGCTTCTGCATTAGACATGTGGCAGATCTCAGTACAGAAGTGGGAAGGCAGACAATAGGCTGTTTGCCTGGATGGTGCTTGCCACTGGATGTAAATAATTGAATTATTGTGTACCACAGTCAGTTGACAAAAAGAGTATTCTAAAAAGCTGATGTATGTAAAAAGTGTACAGGGACTTAATGTTAAATCTGTAATATATATATGGCTAGTGTATGTTCTCTATGAAGAACATGGCTCTGCTTTAAACTTGTAGAGGGGTTGATGGGAGCTGCCTGGCTGGCTGATGATGCAATCAAAAAGTAAGGTTATTTGTAATAATTACAGACACTCCATCAATACATTTATATATTTTGCTGTGTGATAGGTTTTCTTCTCTTCTTAATAAATGCATTTCTCTCAAATAAACTGTGCAGACCAGTAACAGCACAGTCATTTGAAGTTCATTGAAAATATAGGAGGACATCATGTCTTCTGTCTTTATGTTAAACTTGGTATATTAAGTTTCTCGCACAGCTTGCAGCATGGAGGTGTGATACACAGCTGTGGCAGGGCAGGCTAACCACATACAAATTCATGAAGTACTGCTGGATTAGCAGGAGCCAACAGGGTGTGCAAAAAGGCATGATTTCTGTAACTTTTCATTTATGACTTAATTAAAATAACAAGTTTGGATTTTGTTGTCTGTAAATAACAATGCACAAATCATCTGCAGAAGCTATTGTTTCATATGCTTACTTTCACAACATAAAGGTTCTATCAGTTAGCTGCAGTGCATACACAAGCAGAGCTTGTGGACTTGAAGTTACAGATCAAACATGTAAGGATACAACAAATTATTTTGGATTAGTGCAGAAAATTCAGGAAAGCATAGTGAATTCCTTAACTCACAGGTTTTTGTCTAAATTTCCCATTATTTTTCTTTATATATTCTTTGTCTTTTTAATATTTTGTTCCCTTCATGTTCAAAGATGGCAAGATTATGGAAGCAATAGGCACTGCAGCCTGCATTTAAATTTAGTTGTGATATGGCAGTGTGGAAAATGTTCCCCTGATGTCAGGCTGGCTTGATCCTCTGTCTACATTATTAAACCTCTTGAAACACCTCCATTATAGTGTTCACCTTGCTTGACTTCAAAGAGCAGTGAAGCTACGTAGAGCGAGTGAGCCGCAACTCTGCAGAGCGGGTTACCTGCGGTTACTTAGAAATGCTAATGCGCTCTCTGCTGTGTTTATGAAGTTATCTGTTTGCTGTTCTGCAATTCTAGAATCAAAATAATAAAATGACTGAGATAAACACAGAATCTAAAGATATTCTGTGATTTGAAGTAATTGCCATTCACCTTTTGAAACCTTTTCCACGCCCATCTCCATTCCCCCACCCCCACCAGCAAAAAGAGCCAAACAATTAATTAAATAGGTTATTTTGGGGGAAAGCAAAGTTGGCACTATTACTGAGGAACCCCTTGAGTGTGGTCTCACAGAGTCACTCAAGAAAAGGATGTGGATGAATGCCTGACTTATCACTGGATAGTTTATTGGGAACTAATCTGTTCAAAATGTTTGGACTAAACTAAAACCTGGCTTGCTCATCTGATGAAAAAGGTCAAAACAGAGAAGTAAGTGCCATGGTTTGTGTTAGGTGACACTATGCCCTGCTTGTCTAATTTGATTACACAGAGCCACTGAAGCCCCAGGCAAAGCTGATTTTAGCTATAATCAGCTTCTTAACCTTTTGAGAACTAACATAAACACTACCTACTAGTGGTTAATTATGTTGGTCTACTACATACAACAAAGTAGAAAGGTAAAAGTGTAGAACTGCAGTAACACATGTTGTGACAAGATCACTCCAGGGGATTACAACCCTCCATGTTTTATCTGTGCTCACTGATTTCTTTCTTAAAAATTAAAAATGGGCTGTGAGCAGGAGCATCAGTTTATCAGTTGCGGGCAGTATTGCCTGGTTGTGCTACTGCCTCATCTCAAATTTCTCTTACATACTGAAGGGATGACCTACTGTGGGTTGGACTGCTATAGTGGTGGATCTGCTATTTTTTAATTGTTTAGGATTATCTTTGTTCTAATTGCTTATTTGTATTTAAGCATGCGTGCTCCTTTCCTCTGTGATGAGCATCTTCCAGAAAGTTTTGTAATCTCTTTTGGCAGAAACACCATGTCCGTATGAGACACCTGTCTCTAGGTAAGATAAATGGGATATATTTTAGTTTCAGATTTTGCATATACATATATAGGCAAGAAGTAAAAATCTGCGGCACAAAAACTGGGCCTTTGCAGGATCCATATATCCTAGCTTCCTGTGTGTTTTGGTTCATACACGTCCTCTAGTTTGACAGAAAATTTGCATTTCCATGAACTTCAAACCTTTAGGAGATTTCCAAGCCAATGAGTTTTCAGTGTATTTTAATTTTTTCTGACCTGTGCTGATCCCTGGTGTTTATATAAGGAAGTCTTGATCTACTCATCTTAACACACTTGCTTCTCTTATATTCTTGCTACTTGGAGATAGCATGTTGCCTCTGGGTTTTCCACTCTGTAGAAAGTATGTCTGTTTTACTCTTTCTGTCCTACTGTTGTTGTCAGCAATGCATCATTCATCTCCAAAAGTTTGCTCAGAGTAGCACCCCTAATGACTTACCATTATGAGCAGCGTTAGCACGGGTGTTGCAGGGCAGCCTTAGGCTACTGCTGTACTCCCCTCTGTCTCAGTGGGGGTGTTGTGGTAACCCAAAAGGTTATTGTATTCCATACCTATCCGTCCGCAAAATTGTTACTGCCTCTTTGTGACCCTGCCGCCGGGGATGGAGGGGGCTGGGGTGGGGAAGGGTGTGGTTTCTGCCACTTGTAAAGTCTGCTGGGGCAGGCCTAGCGTGGTCTTTCGCAGCGTGGTTTTTGCCTCGCTGGCTTCTTGGTCTTGGCTTAGGCAGAGGCTTTTCCTTTCGGCTTCTCTTTTTGGGGTTTGGTTTTTTCCCTCGCCTCAGAGAGACTTCAGGTAGCAGTTTTGAGCTGCCTGGAGGCGAGTTGCATAGGTGCCTGCTCGCTGCTGCCGCACGGAGTAGGGGCGGCCCCGCTCCAGCTCGCCATCGGCAGCCAGCCGAGGAGAGGAGGCTACGGAGTCACCCCAGCCCAGACACATTGCCTTGCCTGCTCCTGTTGTCTCCTGCCGAGAGAAAGGCGGTGTCCCTCCGCAGGTTCTGGCCCTGACTGAGTTTCCAGCCCCCATCGGAGCATGCCAGCTGCCTTTCTCAGCAGAGCTTGGCTACTGCAGAGGTAAGCAGGGTGGTGAGGGAAGACTGACACCAGTTTTCCGTTTGTCCTTCAAACCATGCATTCAGGGACTTCCCATCATTTTTGGGTCTCTCTTTGTTCTGGGAGGGAGCCCACGAGGTTTAGCAGTTTTGTATCTGGTCATAATTTGCTATTATTTCTTGATTGTTGCTGTGTTCCTTGTTAGTAAACTTATCTTTTTTGTGTACATCTGCTCATATTCATAACTTATTTGTGGAAAGCAACTGGTTGAACTTCTAAAGGGAGGCACCTCATTCCAGAGTGTTGTCCTTCAAATTGTCTTAAACCAAGACAGGGGGCATTATGAAGCTGGACCACCAGGTCTCAGGGCCTTCAATGCCTTCAGCCCACCTGCTTCCCATGAAAATTGTAGTGAAGCACTGTGGTAGCAGATAGATTAGCAGGGATACAGTTACACCAGGGAGTTAGATTGGCCTTCACTTAATTCAAATATTTATTTTATTAACAAGGAATAATAATGACTGGAGTTAATAAAGTAATAATACAAAAAAAACCCTCACTACCGACACAACAACTACAATAAATAATAACACAACACTTGCACACATAAAAATCTCACTATACAAGGACATGCACAAGTTATTTACAAGGTCAGAGTTGGTTTCCTTTTCGTGCAGGCAACAGCTGTAAGGTTTACCTTACACATATTTATCCATGGCAAAAGTACAGTCTGTTGAGCAGAAATTGGGCCAACTACTAGCTTCTGAGCATCAGAGAGGTGGCAGGCTTTTTTGGCTGACTCTCTACAGGGATGTGAGTGGACTCCTGAGTTCTGGAGAGGAATAAGAAATCTCTTGAAATTTGCTGAGTGACTTGGTAATATGATCTTCATCTCAGGCCCCATGATTTTCTACAGGAAAGGGGTATGAGTAAAGAAACTGAGACTGACTGTGACCCCTTTGGGTTTCTTGCAAACTTTTTGGCATTTCAGTATCTGACTGTACAGGTTGTCTTGTGTTCTGATGGCTCTTCACAGCCTGGCAGCTGGGTGCACTGCTGGGTAACTTCTGGCTGTGCCCTGCATTTCCCTGTGGGAGACATGTTTTTCTGCAAGCACAAAGATAACCTCATCTCTGGGTTGCAAATAGATTTTTCTAAGGTTTCACATGGACTGTGTTTTGCCTCTACAGCCACCAAGTAACACTTTCTCTGACCTACTCTAACCATCCCCAACTCCTGCTTTTGATTCATAGAAGGAAAAAGAATTAATTTCAAATATTTATTGTGTAGATCACTGTGGCATTTGTTGCATTTCCTGAACTCATAGAAAATTTAATCTCTAGCCAAACTGGAGAGGGTTATTCTGCAGCAGTGGTCTTTTTTTTTTTTTTTACCTCTCCTCCGCAAAAAAGCAGTGGGATCACATTGTCTTCTGGTCCAGCTGACAAGTGTGAGAGGAAAAGAGGCATGCCTGCAAAACCTGTCAGTCTCCACATTTACAACTAGATGTTCTCAGGCTTCCTATTTCCTCAATACATTCCAGTTACAAGGAAGCCTTGTGCCAGTTTTCTGCCATGCGAGTACCTGTTTTGCTCCAGAATTATTATCTGGGGACTGTTCAAGTTCAACTAATTGCTGAATTGCTGTGTGTAGTAACAGGCAATGAACAGCAGTGATGCAACAGAGCAGTGTCTTTGCCTTCCAGAAGGAAACTTTGGTACCCCTTGCACAGTAGTTAATTTCTGGAGTATATGGCACAAGCACTGGAGTTTGGCTGTGTCTTAATGAGTTGGGTAACTCTGTGGTTGCTCACAAAGGAAATGAGGAAACTCTGTTTTGGAATATATTCAGAAGCAAGGGAAAACAGTGCCGCACCATTACTGCTCATGTCTTGAGACTGGCAGCAGCTGTTTCCCAATCCTTCTTTGAGAATCAGCCTTTCTTTCCATCAGCCACCACAAGATGTGAAAGCACTGCTGCTCCTGACTGCTGAAATGGTCCATGTGCCTCACAGTACTGGGATAACAGCAATAGCGAATTTTGATCCCAACCTAGCAGAAGTGGGAACCTGAAGAACAGGAGTGAGGCTTGTGCAGGGATGAATTTTATCATGGGCTGCGCAGAGAGAATCACGGGAGTCAAGCAGTGTTTGCTTTTGCCCCCTGGAGAATAAATTTCCTTGCAGTGGCAGATACAGGATAAGTCAAAGATGATGCATGGCTGCAGAAAAGACAAACCTTTTACAGACATATCTAAATAAGCTTATAGCTTACAAAACTATTGGTGATGCTTCAGCCCAGAGCTGTTTGAAGGGCAGCATGGCCCATGGAAAAAGAGAACAACTAGAAAACCTGAAAAGGAAAGCAGCAAAAGTAATAAGCCTAGAAAATGTGGCCTTAAGAAAGGGTGAAAAGAAGAAAAAGTTTAATTTTTAAAAAGAGGACTGAGAGAAAAAAACATGGTGGAAATCACTGGGTTTGTGAGTGTTTCAAAGAGGAAAGGAATAGTCTGTTCTCTGCAGACCTGATAAATAGTAGAAAAAGGAATAAAAGTAAATCACACCAGGAAAAGCTTTAATTAGACACTAAGGAAAACTTTCTAATGGTGTATCTGTGGTTACTGCCTTCAGGTGCTCCATGGAGGAGGTGGTTAAGAGGAAATGGTTAAGAACACGGCAGACAGATGTTTGCCAAAAGGGATGTAGGGGCATTGGGTCCTGCTGTGAGCCATGCAGCATCTCTGTCACACCTGCTTGTTCCTGGCTGTATGAATGGGCAGAGAAAAAGAAAGCTAAGTGACTGAAAATCCAAATGACACAGATTGTCAGGTTCATAGTTTTTAAGCTGTTTTCACAATTTTGAACACATTCTTGCTGTGTTTTTTAAAGATAAGGTAAACACTGTACAATACAATCATGGAAAGCTGTTTAAGCAGTGTATAATAGAATTTTTTTTTTTATTATTGCAAATTTTTAGGTTTGCTTTCTGGCAGATGTGTTGGGTGACATTATCTATTATGTTTGTCCAGATGCAGAGAACTGACAGTTATTGGTAACAGTGTCCTCTCCAGTCTGACATACAATAGCAAAAGAAAGTCTGTTAGGAGATGTTAACCAGGAAGATCCTATCCCTTGTCATTGTTTTGATGTCTGGAGTGTCCCCAGTCAGGGAGTGAAACAAATACATCTCATTGCTGAGGTGGTCTGTCACTCACAGGGAATAACAAATAAGCCTTAGTAAAGTGTTTATGAACAGTACCTTTATGAATTTGTTGAATACATCTATACAACAAACAGCTTGAAATCTGGATGTCTTTGTGAATATGCTAACAAGAAAATTAAAATAAAAAAGGGACGCATGTAGTTTGTAATAAGTAAACAAACTGTTTGTACACCATAGTAAAACACAGAAGAGTAAAAATTGAAGTCTGCTTCTTCATGTTAACTCCAGAACATCTTAATGCAAATGATTTGCACTAAGTGAAATTAGTGAAATAAGTTGTGCTGCTCAGTTTGTTGCTGACCTTACAGCTTGTAAGTAATTCTTTGCTGAGAACACTACTACCTTTAACAGGCATTGTGTGGGCTGTGGCCAGCTTCATTTCCACTCTGTTCCAAGGAAAGAGAGGAGCAAAGTGCTCTTGCATTTGCAACACATTCCATGGAGTGGATTGGAATAATGATATTGCTAGGGGGAAAAATGCATAAACCAGATAAAAACAGTACCTTGGAAATCTTTTAATATTTTTTCCTTCCATGATGTCATATCCCCAAACTCCTGGAATTTTGGACAGTGGGGATGCTTTCATAAATGTGCAATGAGAAAATTGCCAGATTGAAGATTTCTTTATTCTTTCTGTCCAAAATCAGCAGCCATGCTTGAAAATAGTAGTTCTTAACAGAACATGGACTCTCAGTATGTGACTTTCAGGTGCAGGGGGCAGAGCATAGGCTTTTACTGCCAAAAAGCTGTTTTGGTTTGGGTTTTCTTATTGTGTTTGTGTCAAACTTTTTAAAGTTATGCTTTTATGTTTTAAGCTCCTTCCATGTTTCATTCTTCAAGGCTTGCCATGAAAGACATAAATAGCTGCAAAAAAATCCTGAAAGCCTGCAGATAATTTGAGAATATCTGAATCTATAATTTATTATTTGTATTGTATATAGACTAAGGAGATACTCAGTACACCGTGATGTGTTAATTCACTTGGAGAGAGGGTCATTTTCTTTCTTTTTCAAGATTAAATGAGAGAAGGCATTTTGGCCCTACAGGGTTTGTGTGTGGTTGCTTTGTTAATTCTGAATATGCATCCTTCACTCAGCCATGTGGAATTTAATGAATTAGTCCAGCAACTTTCTGAGTACACAGAGTTTATGTCAATGTTGGTATAACTGGGATATGAAGATCCTTAGTGCTTTTTTAGGAGATGTCTAGCATCTTCTTAAGTTTGACCATCAGTTTCTGTGCTAAGAGACTGGCGCAGGCAGCCCTCTCTTCTCCTTTTCTGAAGCTTCACTTAAATCACACAATCACAGAGATCACAGTGTACCTTGCTAGCTTTTTGGGGTGTCCTGAGTAATTTGCTTTGGTAGCAGAGTATAAGCTTTGCATGCAGTGACTCAAGCAAGAACAATAGCAGTTATGTTACTTTGAGTGTCATTCTTGCTCAGGGGCAGATGTCAGTCTTTTACATAGAAGCAGGCAGTTAAAGGGACTTTAATAAGCCTGAGGTAACAAAACAAACCAATTTAAGAGGTTTAACACCCTGATTTGAAGGCTGATTGCATGCAGTTTGCCTTGCTGCAGGAGACCCTGTGCACGGTCTCTACTGTGGTGTGGAGGTGCAGAAAAATGTAGAACAAGTCACAGACTTTCTATTTAGATGTCTTTTCATCCTAAGTTGTCAGAAGAGGGTTAAAACCCATTTGTCACAGCCAAAGGGAAGAGTTGGCATTATAGCATCTGGTGGGAAGAGGAGTCAGTCCACCGAAGATGTCACTAATTTTTTGGACGTAGCCCTTGCCATGGCTTGGCAGAGCCTTTGTTCAAATCTCTGCTTGCCAATTCCAGATACATTACTTTTTCTATATGTTGTATTTCATTGTCTCTTGATCTACTTCAATTTCATGATCATAGTTGATGGTATTAAGTATAGATGGCAGTAAATGTTGTTGCATGGATGGTAGGGACATCTCAGGTCATCAGCAAGTCATTGTACCAGAAGTGAAGGAGTGATTAGTGTGTAGTATTGCAAATACTAAGTTCTAACTACTGTATCCTTATTTAGAGTTTTGTAGTGATTTGTTGGTGGTCTGTATTTTATTTACTGATCAATTTCTGTCTTGCAGTTTGCGAAACAGGTTTTTTTGCCCATCGAGTGATGTGGAAAAGAAACTTGAAAGTTTTTCAGCTGTCATCGGCAAGAAACAAGAACCCTCAAATTATTTTTTAAATCACACAATTTTTAAGTCATCCTCATTATTTGTGAATTTTCAGAAGCTGGTGGCAAAAATGCATCAGCCATCTGGAGACAGATACTGAGCTCAGACTGCATGTTCAGGGGTCAGTCTGCAGGCCTTCTCCTCACCCAAGTCTGCCATAGTTGTCCTGAACTTGGATGGGAAACAAGGAGAGAGACACCACCATGTATGTCTACATTATGAAATGAGGGCCATCTGCTTCAATGGGTAATACTGGATAATAGACTGTTTCATGCAAATAGTAATTCACTAGCAATTACTCTAACAGCTAGACACTGAAGGCAAATCTTACAAAAAACATTCTAAATTTGTCTCCTTGTTGTGATAGACAAGATGAATATGCAAATAAATGAATGGTATGAACATTTTGTACTCTGTCCCGTGCATTACTTAGAATTAATAAATAGGGTCTTGGAGTATGGCTTGTGAGAGGCAGAGCTTTTCACGTCTGTCTCCAGCACCCAACCCACAGCAGAGCCAGAACTGCTGCTGTTTGATATTGGCAAAATAATACAGAAAATATGAAAGTAGTATGTTGTAGTAGGCAAGGCCTGGCTTCACAGTTCATAATCTTGGCCCTAAAATGTATGTGGAGACAGACTTTGTGAAGACTTTGAGGCTGTTTTACAGCCTGTGCCTCAGTCCATCCTTTTGCTGACTACCTCCTCTCTACCAAAGGCTTCAGAGGGATGTGCATGTTCCTGCAAGATGACAACCTTAAGCTGCAAAAAAACCAGCATTTGTATTAAAGTGATGGATATGTTCATTTCTGCAAATTCTACCTCGGGGGCGGTTGCTCAGCAGAGAGGCAGGACAAGCAGCAGAGAGCAGCAGCACTTAAAATTCCTGCAGCTGAGTCTGCAGGAAGCTTGTGTGCTGGAGCCCTGAAATATGCTCCCCAGCCTGGAGCAGTTTTCAGACCATGTGTAGACATATTGACAGGGTACATAAAAAAAGCCTGTACTGAGACTGCCTGTTCTGCATGTGTTTGGAGAACAAGGTATTTCAATGTTGAGGATTATAAATTGATGTTTGCTTATAGTGAAGATACAGTAGAATACCATTTGCAATGTTACCTATCCTTTTGAATTTCTTTTTGTAGTTTGGCTCATAACTGTCCCCTTTTTCCTTTTTTAGTTTATTGGTCTTGGGGCTTGTTTTTTGTTGTTGTTGTTGTTTTGATTTTTTACATAAAGGTGGTTGAAGACTCAAAGTATAACAGTCTCTAGACCAGGCTGTGCCAATACAGAACTTCTCTACCATACAGTTCCTTCTCTACAGAAGAAATCTTTGCCTTGTTTGAGAAATTGTCTGTCCTTTGCCTGAAACATTCCATATTTAGAGGCAGATTTTTTTCTTAGTCCTTTGTAAGATCTCAAGGTACAGATAAAGCACTGCCTGCTCTAAGGGGTTTGACAGCAATCATGGAGCACTTTATGTCCCTCAGTGAGAGAAGAGGGACAGCAGAGCTGAGGTTGTCTTTCCTCTTCCCACATGCAGCTTCCTAGTAATGCTAGTTTGCTTTTCCTGTTTAAATATTTTAGAGTGGGCAATCAATAATAACAGACATCAAAGCTTAACGGGACTGCAGAGCCAGAGACACAGGGTCAGTACTCAAAGGCTTTTCCAAAAGGTTGTAGAGTGGTTGGTGGCACAGGGCTTTTGGGCATCACACCCCACTGGAAAGCTTCAGCCTGTGGGATGCATGGAGGTAATGTTAACCCAGCTCCATTCATGCAGTAACTTTGTAAGAGGATTTAGGTCCTGGAGCGTACCTTGGTGTTGGATATTGTGTTGAATGCTGTACAGGAACCACATCTCTTTTGCTTTATTGTGTAGTGCAATTGTGTCAGCATGCCTCATCCCTTAGTTATTCTTCCTTCAAATAACTTTTCCCCACTGGACACAGGAACCAGGTTGGGTTGTAGAGTTGGTGAGTTCATCATATAACTGATATCAGCAGGAAGAGGATTATGATTTTAAGGAAAAAAAATTCACATTGTCTGTCAAAGGGGATGTATCTTAAACTGCTGTAATACTGAATCATGGAAATGCAAACTGTAGAAGCGACTGCTCCTGGTCGACCTTAACAAGCACCTTTTTGCCATAAGAAAGTGCATACCAAAGATCATCTGCAGCCATAAATACCTGTGTGAGAAAGCTCCAATTAAGCAGCCCAGAGCACTGGGCCACGGAGGCTGTGTGGGATGTGCGAGAGTGTCTGAGAAAAAGGAGCAAGAAACGTCTGCTCTGCCATTTCTTTGTGTGATTGGTTAGTCTCCTACTTACTGGCTGCATAGCTTTGATTCTACAATCTATAAACAAGAATCCAATAAATACTCATGTGTGCTTAATAAAGTGATTCTGTCGACTTAGAACAGGGACCGTGTTTTTTCCAATCGCTACACAAACCTGGAAGGGGCCTCAGGTGGTGTATCCCTCTCCCAGGCACCAGAATGATGAAGCTGTAGCTCTGCTGTCAGGTGCTTGTTTGTACACAGGCATGTACACAGGCACTGTCTGTAGGAGTGTGGAGCAGTGGAGATTTACAGGTGGTGCAGCAGGTTCCATATGCTGGTATAGTCTTCTCGGGACAAAAGTCTTAAAAGACCTATCTCTGGTATCTCTTTGCAATAGTCTATTTCACTTCCATTTTCCAAATATTCCTATGTAGTTTCCCTAGCCCTGAGGCAAAAGGAGGCCTCGCGCTAGCCCAGAGCTCATGAGAGCCAACAACCACATGTGTCACCCACAGCAAGCAAACATTTGAATAGCCTAAGACGGTCATCAGTACTAGTCCTTTCTGAGAAAACCTCATCCTTTGGAGGTACTTCATCATAGCTTTCAGGATCTGGGTGGAAACCAGGTTGTCTGAAGTTATCCCCCTAATTCCTCAATGCTTGGAAGGAGGAACCACATTAGGAAGATGGCTTCAGCAAAATCCTGGCCATCTGCTGTGGAAAAAATCAGCCAAAGTTTAATGGATAGTGATAAAAAAAGTGAGGTCAAATTTGTGTTGGTGCTGGTAGCAGAAACCCACAAGATGTGAGGATTTAGAATGGAAAATGCTGCAAAAATACATCTGGCACTGCTATGCTGGTGTTATAGGTGTGATATAGTGGAACCGAAACATCAAAAGTGATAGAAAGTATAACTGAAGATGTGTTACCTGGGACAGACCTTAATATTTATAAACAAGAAACTGAGTAAGGGTTTACTACTATGATCATTTACAGCAAACAAGTAAAGCACGCAATACCCTTTGAAACTGTAAAATAGAAAAAAAGTTAAAATCTATAATTTTAATCAAAAGTTTGTTTCAGTCATTGAAATTCTGTTATTGCTGCTTACAAACATTAAAGTCAATCAAAACATCAGTAGCCTGCAAGATCAATATTTTTAATATGTTTGCATTGCAGTGCTGCAGATTTTTGGCTAATGGATCTCACCCATATTGATTTCCATGGGAAATGTTAGTCTGATACTGAAATAATTAAAAAAGAAAAAAAAAACAGGGATTATTGGTTTGGAATTTTGAAGGAGATAGAAGTATAAAAATTGGTTATTGACTGAATTGCTTGGGGTGAATGAACCTTCGGCACTTGCAATAAACTTGTAGCACAGAGTCATTACTGAATACTGCGTTAGTCCCTTAAACCTAAAATCAGTCAATATCCTATTATAACAATGCAAATTGTGGTGAAATAGCATAGTGAGTCATTTCCAAAGCAGCAGGATATTCATGAGCATCTACATACATATATGGATGGATATATTAAACCACCTCTGGGATATGCACAACAGCTGATTCTCAAGCTATTTTTAAATATATTGAGTTTATGTTGATATTAATGCAAAAGAGTTGATATGAAGTAATTTTTTTTAATTACTTTAATGACTTTATGGCTAAAAAAAAGGAATAAAAATACAGTAAGATATCATAAACATATATATGTACCTGTATAAACAGTTACATTCAATATTGCCCCAGTTCTGAACAAATGCAGGGGATTTTTTTTCCTATTTATTCTGTATTTTGGAGATATGTGAAAACTTCAAGCAGTGATTACCCTGAACCTACAGAGGTGTCCTGGACCCAGACCATCCTAACCCATGCCCCACCCCTGTTCTGTCTGGCTTCTGCTCTCTTTATTCATCCTTTTATTCCATAAGTATTATGATTGTGCTTTCCTACCACAATTCTTCTCTTTTTAAGAGAGGATTCTGCATGCACAGGGCCATCATGCTTCTCTGTGATACCTAGTGAAATAATAAGTTACCCATTCCAGAACAGACTTTGCATTCCCAAACAGGGACTGAATGAGTTTACCACAGTTAGAGCAAAGCTGGAATAGAAATTTTTATTCACAGTTAAATGAAAACCATCTAAGTGAAGAGTTGCCTTTTGGTTGCTGCTTTAAAAATGCCTTGAGCCTTTGTGTTGCTCTGCACTGGGGACCAGCAGCTACAAATGGCTACTGCAATATGCAGGCTGTTGAGTGAAATATATTTTCACCTGAGCTGTATAAATATTTTAAAAGTGTATACTAACACACGATGATAATTCAGTGCCTGTGATAGTACGGGAAAGAGAAATTGTGTTCATGTTTTATTATTATTTATTTTTAAAGACCTGTGGACGTTTTCTGATTTATTTATTCTAATTTGTTTCTTTGCCCATACCTGGCCAGAAACAAAGTGGACTAAATTTCACTGGTCTGCTTGGATCAAAATGTTAGAAAATATGCAATGTGTCAAGCTCAGCAGAAATCTGATAGAGGCAGGATCAGTAACTGGTGCTTCACTTTAGCTATGGAAGTCAGACAAGAGGCAGGTTACTGTATCCTGCTGGAGTCTTGCTGGACCGACACCTTTTGGGAATAACTACTAATGAAGTCTAAAACCTCTCAGTAAACTTGTTAATAGGGTCTTGTCGCTGACAAGGTACCTCTGTAGTTACTCGTCAAGTCATGTAGTTTCTGGGTAATTAACATCCTCTGAATTGCTCAAGCCACTCACTTAGGACAGAGAGATGTTGATAGCAGCCCAGCCCCTCTGTTGGTGTCAGCCAGCCACAAGCAGAAGTGATCATGCAGCAACCTGCCTGTCCCTGCACTGCATGGGACCCTGCACCACTGTGTAGGATCAGGTTTGGGCTGATTTTGGAGCCACCTCCTTATTTTACCTTGACTGGGATGGATTTTCCTTTTCTGATCTTTTCAAAAGTTTTTGTTGTTTTTTAAGTAAATACTAAAATAACATTTCAGAATAAAGCTTTCCATATTTACCAGTTCTGCAGCCCAGAAGGCCTGATGTGCATCTTTATTCTGTAATTTTTAAAAGACACTGTAGAAAGATGAGGAGTGTTTCCTAAGAACTAAGAATGAACAGAAGATAAAATCCTCATTTGTAAAAATCACTCTTCCTTGTAGCTTTAAACTTGTTAAAGTAATTAGTAAAAAATAATAGCTTACCTTTCTTACATATCAGAAGCAGAGACTGAGTATGTGCAGGCAGAGGTAGTGAAAAAGGTAAGGACAGCTTCTGGTACTTAAAATTCCATGTTTTCTTAATGAGGAAAATAAAAGTATTTTGAAAGTAAGTAAATATAATAGTATGTTTCCCCCCTTGTTTTTGTGAATATTCCAACCCTTTCCAGTTCAGAACAGAGAAAAGTACAAAGTTTGAGCTTTTGCACGTTGCCTCAATAGAGCAAACTAAACCAAGAAATCCAACAGAAATGCAAAATTTTTCTAAAACCTGTTTTAAAAAGTGCAGTTTTTATAAACTGTAGAACTTTTATTTTAAAAAGTAAACAAAAATTACTTACATAATACCACAGGCAAAGTTTAGAAGAGCCTGAACAAAGCAGAACAAAATATTCTTGGTAGTTAAAAGTCACCTTCATAAATTAAGTGGGAAGGAAGTGCATCAAAGGTCCTTTGGCAGGATCACAAGTGAGTCTGGAAACCAGAGGTGACTTGATGTGACTTGTAGCACAACCCTAAAAGCACAGAGACTAAGAACTTTTTCCCATATTCAGTGTCAGCATGCATGCACAGTTTTCCTGTCCACTCCTGTTGGTCCCATTGCGGTGGTAATTCCAGCAGGACAGAGGTGACCCTGCAAGGCTGTAAAGATGTTTGCCATGGAAAACGATGTTGGGTGCTGACTCTGGCAACCAGTACAAATTCATTGTTCTTGTGGTAGTGAAATAGCTACAGTTATTTTCATAATCTCCCTCTGTGAAATGAAAGGTGTTTTTTGTAATAATTGTTGGGATTTCTCACTGCTGTAGTTCCAAAACTCAGTAAATACTTTACAAAATGATCACACAGTTTTCCAGAGCAAGGAACCTAAATAGCTACACTGGGAGAGTTACCTGTTTTGTTGGAAATGTTCATAAGAAGGGCAGGGACTAAGCACCAGAGCTGGGAGTCTGCAGATTGGGGTTTCACACCCCAGAAAAGCTTATCAGGATCAGCTGTAACACAGACAGTCCCAGGTGACACAATTTATGGCTGTGTCCCTTGGTTTTTCCAGACACCAGTATTGTACACTCTTTGCTGAGCCTCCATATGAGGTGGTCCAGGAGATCATGTTGGTCAAGTTCCTGTGCCTGTGGATTTTTCTACATCTGAGTCAGAGGCATTAAGCACTTTAACATCACTTTGCCTTCTTCTGATTGAGAATAAGGAGGCCAAAATGGGAAAGCAGTTCACCTTAGAAAGGCAGTTATGAACTGGGTTTAAACACAGTAAGCTGTTAAGGTAGTGATGGGGAAAACATAGCCTAGCATCCTGGACTGTTCAGGTAGCCTGGCCACAGAACCCTTAGCACAGGTTTCCACTCACTAAACTGAGAATATAACCCCTAAATGGAGTAAATTATCAGGCCTTTAGCTGTGTAACTTGCCTTGACATTAGTGGGCACTGTGGGGCTAAAACTTTCAGCAATGTTGTATAGATTTAGGAGATACTCACTCGGAAATGTTAAAAACATTGCATTTTTTTGCCTTTGTTGCTGAATTCTGTGACTGTATGCAGAACTGGTCATAATAGAGGAGATCAATTTGATAACTTTGTGGTTCATTTAAAAATGATAATACAGTCTACAATGACTTCAGAAACACAAGCTGAATTTAAAAAAAAAAAAATATGTAGAACCCCTAAAACTTTCTTTTTTCATAGACCAGCAGAGCCCAGTTCTTTTTTTCCCAGAGTAGAAGCATGTTCCTCAGCATGATTTGAAATACATCTTAAATTTGTAATCTGTATATGCTATGTCTGCTACCTCACCCTGCTCAAGTGCGCTGCCTATATGCACAGAAATACTGAACTGGCATGTCACAGCATGAAAGGCTGTGGCTCGTGTTTGTTGTGTCTGTATTGTTCATTGTGTTACATAGGTTCATCTGTTTACATAGATTATTCTTGGAAGGTGATATATGTACCTCACCTGGCATAGAAGAATGTTATTGGGAAAATTACAAAAGCATTGGAAAGCTCTGCAGAGACCTGTTTTGTGTCTCCAGCATTCAGGTGTGTTTGCAAACACACCTTTTTTGGTGACAATGCTCGCCACAGGAATTTCTGACCATTTTTTGTAAGGTTTTTCATTCAGCCAGATGGGTGGCCCGGCAGTGGTTTAACTGCACAGTTTTTAAATTCATTTGAATTGGAACTCTTACAATAATCTAAGGACCTTGAAGAAGAAGTCCAAATTCCAGCTTTGACATGGTGGCATCATCTTAATGATCAATAATATAGCTTTAGATAATGATTCTTTTTTATGTCAGTAATACAGTTTTATTTCTGTCAGGGTGCAGGAGGTACGGCTCCCTGGTGATCATCACTAGGCATCATCCAAGCATCAGTATCACGATTTTACAATGTTTGAATCTTCTTTGATGACTAGAGGAGTTAATGAGCTGATTCAGCTTTTTCTTAGGGTTTATTAGGCTTTCTCTTATTGACCTGGAATTATTAAAATTATGATGGAGATTGGCATGTTGTTAAGTGATGGTATTTTGAAACAAAATGTTCACAGTAGCCCCAGTTCAGGAAAGTCCTTGAAACAGAATGCTGCAAGAAACTGGGCCCTGTTGCATCTTATTGAATTTAACTCAAATCAGGGATGCACAGCATCCTGAAGGACTGATGCCTCAGTCATATGCACTGAATGTAATACATGCTGAAATGTTGCATGGATTTAAAGCAAAATTTTCAGGTCCCTAAGCTTCAATTTTGTTTATACTTTCATACGTGCAAAATAATTCATTTTTGATAGAATTTCTAATTTCCTTCTGTGTAATATGCTGTTACGTTTTTAATCAAGTCTTCTGGACAGGGATTTTATGTCCACCTGAATAAAATAGGTAATCTCTGTTGCTTCAGTGGGTATTACTGTTGTTAGTGTAGCAAAATACAGGAAAAAGTAGCACGTCCATGACAACTGATCTCTCTTGTGGTCCTACCCAACAGTCAGTGTTCAGTTTGAAGCTGAAAGTGTACAATTAAGTATAGGTATGGTGTTAAAGCAGTTGAATACAACTTTCTGAACTTTTTAAGTTTTGGGATGTTAACAGCTTCCTTTGAAAATGAAATCAGAAATAGCATGTGGTGACTGTACTGCTGTGTAGTTTTGCAGAAATACATCTAGAGTCATGCATGGGACTGCACCACCATCTCATACCTCTCTTTCTCCCTCCTCCACCAATTCCTTCTTTCTGTCGTAATGGGGGAGAAATTGATTGCAAATGTGTTTTCCTGACCCCCTACTCCATACATGTTAGCACCTAACCTTCTACAGTCTCATCTGTATTTACAGTAATTATATGCATAATGTAGCATATTATTGTCTGGATTTCCTGTTTAATCAGTACGGAGCTTCTTACAAGTGCAGCTGAAAAGGGCAAACAAAATTAAAGCTTTATATACCAAAACAAGTTTGATTCTCTAAGCTCCCAGCATTCCAAAGTACAGAGATTTGTTCCACCAAGTTTTGCGATGGCTTGCAGATGGGCAATGATTAATCGGAGAGCTAACTGTGAAGTAGTTTGCAATTAAACTGGAAAGCTCTGAAGCATGCTAATTGAATCAGAAAATTAGAGACACTGAACAGTAATTGGCTATTTCTCATGCAGCAGGTGCCAGGCCACTCATCTGTGGAACAAGGTATTTAAGGCACATTAGCACTAGGAAAAATATTTCTTGATATGGAACAGCCAGATTTTCTGCTCATTTTCACCATGGATGTCAAAACACACAACTGTGATATCTAGAGCCCATAGCTCATGTTGCAAGAGTTCGAGCAGTAGAGTCATCATGAGCCTACATGTATGCAGTGTCTTGAATCAGGCTGAAGCTGGGATACCTGAGTAACTTCCTGGGCCTTGTGGACTAGCAAATTCCTCCTTTTTCTAACAAGTAAACACAGGACAAGGCTTTTAATGGCAGCATTTCAGGTCATACACTAGTAGCCACTTCCAGACCGCAGGGAGATCAGCTCTGTACCTGGGGATCCTTCTCCATAAACTGGGGTGAAGTTTGCTCGTCATGGTGCCATGCCCTTGGAAAAATGATGGATGGACACTAGGTAACACTGGCATGTGTTTTCACTACACGACTCTTCTCGTCAGTCCTTACTGGGAAAAAAAGACCTCTTTTTCTGTTTGCTGCTTATGAATGTAGAGATTAGTGGAGTGTGGATTACTGAGAATCTGTGAATTGCTTTATTGAAGCACCTTCACTTTTGTTTCATTTTTCTGGAGATTGAAAAAATTGAAAGTTTCTAGTTGAATATTAGTTGAGGGCATCAGCCATATAAATCTAATACTGCTGTGAGCTTAAGAGATACATAACACCAATTCATATCATGTCTCAGCATGAGTTTATATCTTCTAATTAGTATCACCATTTTATAGAGAGCACATGCAATGAAAGTTTGTTTGCCATGCCAACAGGGACTGAAGCACATACAGTAGTTTTGCTATAGTAGAATGATGGTGCAGTATGAGCACAAACGACTTGTAGCCGGAGCAGTAGGTAACCAGAAAAGAGTGGGATTTAATAAATGAAATGGTGAAGCGTTTTTACAGAGATATAACCATTTTCAAATTAGACTGGGTGGGGCGCATGATTTCTTTCATCTCAACTAATTAGAGCTTGGTATGCTTATTAGTGAATAAAAAAGTATTAAAATACAAATGTACTGCATCATATTACTCTGGTATCAAGAAGCAGAATATTACAATATTCAAATGCTAATCATATAACTTAGCAGATGATTGCAGAAAGTAGTGTATTTGAACTGAGACATAAATTATAAATTGTAAACAGTGCATAGGGGATATGTTATAACTGTCTCTCATTTAAATTAAGGCAGGAAGTTTTCTCTGAAGCAGATTATGTGCCTTCATTAAGTTTTAAAGTATCTTCTATAATGTTTTATTAAGATCACTTGGCACAGTGTTTCCCAAACTGGATGTTAGCAATATGTACTGGTGGAAACGGCCTCAGTGGTGGAGGTGGCTCAGGTGCATTGCTGCACAGCACAGCTTTAAACAGCACGCTTCCCAGCCAAGTGCTAGTGCACGTACACCAGTGTCTTTTCCATGTAATGCCCCTCCTCAAAAGTCCTCATGCCTTTGCTCTCTGTACTTGAAAGCAGCTCCAAAACATTTACATGATCAATGTTTGTTGCTGGAGGGATAAAGTTTGCTCTTCCATGGACAAGTGAGAACATATTGATCATTTTATTCTATCTGCTATTTCTAAATTCAATATACCTCTGTAGTCAATAAGCGAGATCGAGAGCATATTCTTTTTTTGTGTGCCTGCTTGTAGCTTGTTCTCAAGATCCAAGATACATTTTTGATTAATCACAAATGCTCTGAGGTCATGGAAAGCAAATGTGTTTGTGGAGTGTCAGCTGATGCTGTCAGATAAATGTCTTAAGCTTAGCCAGGGTTCGTGCCCCAGCTTTAGGCTGTGCCAAACATCTCCCCTTGTTGAGGCAGATAACAGCTACACTGGAGGCGACTGAGCTGTTTGTTCACTGAAAGGGCTGACCTTGCCACATGAGGCTGGAGTCAGGTGAAAAAAACACCAGCGATGTTTTAATTGAAACTTCAAAAATACTAACTTTGTGCATTTTACCCATCTTGAATGCAAATGAAATCTCCTTCTTGCCACTGGGGTTTGTCTGCTCGGTGTCTCCAGTGTCTGCCTAGCCACCTGGTCCCATGGCTGCCAGCCTCTTTTGGTAAACTTCTTTGTCTTCTGAAAATTCTGACAAGGTATTTTTGCATAGGGCCCAAACAGGAAAGCAGTCCTGCCAGCAAAAGTAAACATTTTAGGGACAGCTCACATTTTGGTTCCTAAATTCTCCCATAATCTTGAGGTGGTAGCCTGGAGAGGGTGGTGCATGATTAGTGGTGCCTCCCTACATCCATGCCAGGCCTTTGGCTTCACTTTTAGCTCATCCATGATGGTTGGTCCTCTATAACTAGTCGTCAGCCACAGACAGGAGCAGCAACATGATTGCAAAGCCAGTGTGCAAGATGCATGAAGCCTGGTTTGTAGCGCAGAAGGCAAAAAGATGAATCATATGGTGTGCATAAATAAGTGAAAACTCGCAGGACTACTTGGGGGCATTTGTTATAAACCACCTCGAGTCAGTGCTTTCACTCCCTCCCATTTCCCCAAAAACGTGTTTGTTCTTTGCTCCAAAGATTATGTTCCACTTTCCTCTCAAGAAGTTCATACTGTCATGGGTAAATCATCAGGGCTAATTAGACACAATAATGCTGCAAAAAGTTCTTAAAAAAAAGATGCAACGCATCTGTCATGAACTCCCACCAGACCTCTTGGAAGTGAGATATTTTTAATATTTTATGCTCAACACAAAATATCTTGAGGAAATGGTTTTATATTCTGTGTACCAAAACAAAACCTTCAGTGTCAAACAAGTAATACTGCCTAAGAAGCTCTTTAGATGCCAATATTTCAAATCCCTCCATTCCTAAAATATAAATTTCGTTTTAATAAAATGTACTCAGTATGGAAAAAAAAAAAAAGGTTGCAGGGAGTAATGAAGAAAGTGGAATGTATGTTTGGAATTTATTTGAAGCCTGGAGTGCACTCTGATACAAGAACAGACATTAATGTTTTTACAGCTGGTCTTACAGATTTTTTTTTTAATGAGATGTTTTCAGCTAACATCTAAATAAAAATAAATGTAAATATTTTTCACTTTGAGCTAATTTTAAATAAATTACTGTCTGATTTTGTCTCACAAATAACTTTGTCTTTTTTAAAACAATATTTAAGATAGAGGTTTAAATCATGTTCTCTGTGGTCTCCTAGTAAGTTATTAATAGTTAAATGTTTGTGTTTTGCATAATTTGTCTATACAGGAGGGAGAGATTATGCATGTGAGAGATACAGATTTGAATACTTTGAATGGCTAAAAGTTGAGCAAATCCCTGTTTCATGTTTATTCTTGGTGGCAGGTCACAGATTAATAAAATAAAATTATGACTAAAATGAATAAAAATACTTACCTGAGTGACAGGAAAATGCGCTTAATCAAATTCCATGATTCCCAATAAAGTTCCAAGTCATTCGTCTGAATATTTAGCCTGAGATATGTTCTTTAAATAGATCAGTAATCCTTATTAAAAAGAGAAACATATCCAGTTTGGCACATCTGCAAGTACTTCTATATGAGGACCTTGTTATTCCTGACATGAAAAAATATATCTCTTTTCCAAGACGGGGTTTGCATACACCAGCAAACTTCTGCAGCTTCTTTTTTTCCCTGGGACAGCCACCAGCTGCAGTTGGTCCCTGTGTGTGTTTTCAGCTCCTCTACGCTCCACTACTTCTTAGGAATTCAGGTAGCATCACCATGTAGAAGCCCTGCATGTGGAAGGAGCTCAGCAGTAGGTTCAGCATATGTAGAGAAGGTCTGTGCATGCTGCAGAAGTGAACCTGAGCAGCTCATGATAACTGCAGTGATATGGGAGCACTTTATGCTGTCCAAATCATGGTGGTCATTTATGTCAGCTCTGAGGGGAAATAGTTATATATAAAAAATTTATATCTTCTTGTTGACATGTTATTTTTATATATATGTGACTGTCCTCAGCCTCAGCTCAGCTGGAAAGGCAGGGTAGAAAAGGTGGATGTAGAAATAAAGTTATTGTCAGAACTAAATCAACAGAAGTCTTTGTCAGCAAATTTATCAGTACAGTTGTGCTAAAGGTCTCCTGCAAACATTTTATTGATGCAGGTACTGCCTCAAGTTACTCCTTACAGGAAATGCAGCATTACTTAGCGTATTTAATGTTTGGATTAACCAAGTTATTAATTGCATCTGCTCTGTTGTTTTTTCTTATTATTGGTCCTATCCTATTTCCTTCTGGTTTGCAAATTGTTTAACCGAGCCTGAATTCCTCCAGCAGCTGCTGAATCAGACCATAGCCAGCTAAGAGTAGCAGGGGTGATGTTAAAATGTAAATGGTTTAGGCAGTCATATACCACAAGTGAGTTTGTCACTGGTGGAACCAGGTTTCTTCAGGATCAGAAGATAGCTCAGAAGCCCTTTTGTCTGTGTATTTAGGGTTTGTCCAAGGAGCAGTTGTGTTAATGGGGTTGGTTCAGGAGCCGAGTTCTGCCTGAAGGATGTGCTGGGAACTCTGGGCAGGGACATCCTCTGGCTTCTCTCAGACTTGTTCAGAAAGTATGTTCTTACTTCTGCATTTAAATATATTTTTATTTGGGGACTGTGTGAATGAGGAAGTTGCTGAGTTTCACAGACAGCATTCACCTGCTCTGTCTTTTAATGATGTTAATTTTTGTGCCATTCCATTGCCCTTGCATCTTGAAGTTCATGATTGGATTCCCTTGGAAACCAACTTAATTCAGTCCACTGCTGGATTTTAATTAGACATTAAGAGAAAATAAGACCACATTGCTTGTAGTCAGAATACGGCCTTAGTGTGTCCTACATGGGAATGAGTATTTGTATATTAGCCCCTCAGCATGGGCAAGAGATATTTGTGACATCTAAACTCTGTGAGAAAGGTTGGCCATCTTCTAACTACAAAAGAAACTTAATAAAGATAATGAGGGAACATCCACCAAGACATTGCTGTGCTTAAATGTCACAGATAAACTTCAGTGAAATCAGATTTGCAATGGAGGTGTCTGATTTGTTCAGCATAAATGTAAGGGACCTGCCTCTCTCTTCCCACAGAGGATCTGGGCTCTCTGAGACAGGCTCTGCTTTTCTGCAAAAGGAGAAAAGGCAAGGTGCACCTTCACTTCAACTAGTCGAGGCAAGTGAAGGCAAAGCAAGAGCATATATTCAAGGGATGAAAATATAAACCCATACGGCTGTGTGCCTGGAGAGGGGCAACAGACCCTTTCACCTATGGATGTGCATGCCAAGAGGGGCTGTCAGTATTTAATCTGTCCTGGTTGTGAGAACAAAACATCATCCTTCTTTCTGTTTCTGTTGTCTGTCTTTGCTTGGTACAAGTTCAGAGCTTCTGTAGCTGCCTGTGAAAGGCATTTCTGGACAGGACTATCAAAACAGGTGTCCACCGTGATGTGTTGATGGTGGAAACATGGTGACCATGTTTTTCCAGAAGTTTTCAACTGGTCTTGTTAAGGGAAGCTGCTGGGTGTTAGGCAGAGCTTCATGCTGCCTGGTCCAGCTTGGCAGTAATACACACACTGGGTCTGCTCTGACCTTGGCATGGCCCTTCTGACATATTTCGCAGTATAAGTACTTCCCTGAAAATTCGTAACTGTAGGCTCTGTATGGTAAGCACTGTCCAAAGTCCCCCCATGTCCTGAAATCTGAAAAAGAAGAAAGAAGCCACAAAACATTTCTGTATGGTGTGACATTGTTTGTCAAAAGGACCAGCAGCCTAGTTACCCTCATTCTTGCCAGGCATTTCAGCAAAGGAGAGCTTTATTAAGGGACTTGAAGGAAGTTCATCAAGGAGGTCCACAGAAGTTCATGGAAAAAGATTGCAGAAGTTAACACTTAGAGGACTTTCACTTGGATGAGCTGACTGGAGGCAGGAGTGAGTTTGAAATGAGTTTCGGCAGGAGACAGGAAGCTCACATATGTCTTGAGTTAGTAAATAAAAGTGCTTGAAAACAGCCCTGGTGGCTGCCTCTGCTTTTGTGCTCCTCACAAAATGGCTGGTGCACCTGTGCCCGTGCCAAGGGATGTTCTTTATGCACAGTTTGGGAATGAGGATTTCCCCACATCTGTTCTCCAGAGGCACCTGGATGCTATCACCCTGTTTTGGGGCTGGGGATAGTCTAGTTTGAGGACAGGCACAGGTCATTCAGTGCTAGCTGGATGCAGTGTTCAACAATGTTCTTCCTTGTGTTAAATTTTTCAGCATAAATGAAGTCTATGGACTCCGAAAGTGAAAAGATTTTCCTTACGTGAGTCATGATCAAGAAAGCAGAGCTGAAGAAAGAGCCAAATAGAAGAGTGCATGGTCAAAATATGAAGAAAGGTCTTTACAGCCACACTCAGGAGGAGTATCTGCAGGGAGAGGGTTCATTGGCAGGACAATGAAAAGGCAACACCGTGACTGTGGTCTAGTCAGTGAGCCTGGGCATCAGTACTGGCTTTAACAAATCTGGTGAGAATGGTGTTAGGGGTGTTACACAGGATTTACACAACAGTGGCAGACAAAGTGAGCCAAGTCTAAGTACCAGAAAACAGAGAGAGAATGAGATTTCATGTCAATGAAGAACACTGCGTTTCATATTGGATTTTTACCTTTGTTTTCAATGACCATTAAAGACATACATTTAGAAACACAAATGCAACTCTTTCAAAGCTGAGTTTCTTATTATGCTTATGTAAATTTTAAAAATTTATAAAGTCTTTGTAGTTGTGTTTTGGCTTATAGCAGCATTTTTATCAGCAACATAATTCATACTGTAGCACTTAGTATGACACTAGAGAGAAGTATCACTTTATTTCTTAGGAGTAATTGGCTTCACTATATAGTTCAAAAATCATTGGCATCTAGTCAGTTTGTGCTCACAGAAAATGCACCATGCTAATAAACTCAGATCTGATATTAGCTGTATTGCTATTAAATTTAAATGAATGCATATCCAACCTGTATCATTATTTTAAAATGGTATATCACAGTGTAAATACTAGAACAATTAAATTCAGTAGTGAGGCCTGTTTTGTCCATCAGGTACATGGCTATTGCTCTTACGGAAATTCTTTTGGAAATGTGAAATCAATTCCTTGAACCATATCTTTATGTTCATGTATTTTAGGAAGGGAAGGAGTGTGCTATAAGCTTCCTCAGAAACAAATATGTTTTTGAGTAAGTGTTAAACAAAAGATGGGCTGGTAACAACCAAAGAAAACGTGGAATTGTAGAAAGCAGAAAATTCACTTGGGGTAAAAAGAAGAAAATCATTAAGTTTTATTTTACATTTCAGATTTAGAGAAGGCAAAGACATGGCATCAGTAACTGTAGTAGCTTCTTTTTTCTTATATTAAATAGTTGTATAATACGTGTTTGTTTAGCACCTACAGTTATTAAGAGCTGCCTGGAGGATGGGCAGTGATGGCAGTTTCATCCCTACTTTTCTAATCTGTCCTGGCCCCTCCAAGCAAATGTTTGCACAAGTGACAGAAATGGAGACAAGAGAGTGATGGATGGGGCTTAGGGAAATAGCATCAGTGTTGGGGTGGAAAAAGACTGAGGAAAGGAAAATATGTCTCTCTGAAATCAGCTGCAAGCAAGAGCCACTGTCTCCAGAAAGCCTTCCTCAGGAGTCTACCAGTGGAGGGGCCTTATCTCCTGATGCTGAGAAAGAAACATTGCAGTGCTAGGTGACCCAGCTTCTGACGTTTAATTCAAGCTTTTCACTGATGCCAGTCTGCATCATCCTTTCCATTTTAAGAATGCAGAGAAAAATCTCTGCAGTAGCAGAGTGGATGTTACAGTGCACAAAAACTTAAGTTTTCAGAAATAGACGTTTAAAATGCTACTTCTGGCAATAAAACATCTATCTTTGTTTTATAGCAGTATGATGCTTGCAATGGTTTAAACTACAGAAATGCCTTTGAGATCTTGTCTGTTGAACAGAACTGTGCTGTACTCTGCTTCACCACTCTTCACTGTGGGAAAGAGAGTATGAGTGCCTATGGACCGATAAAAGTTTCTCTTCATAATGAGATATAAGCTGAAGGCAGGCATAGCTTTATCTTTACAGATGACTTTCACACTGTAATGTTTTAGGCTAATTTTCATCAAAATTAAAGTTCATGTATTATTTTATCAGTGCTATTAAGTGACCATGCCCAGTGTCTTGTAAGCCCAGGACAATCTGCATACTTTTTCAAAAGGCAGCTGCAGGAAAGTGGAAATGAGACCTGAGGCATTGCAAGATTTGTACCTTATTAAAATGTAGGCTGAATTCCTTACAGATACCCACTCAGATATCTTGTATAATCTTCTATCAGGATTGTATCTTGGCTTCAGTTTGTATGACATTGCATGTTTTGAATAGGACAAAGGCTCACTGCTGCTGTCAGTCCTGTTTCAAGCCCAATATCTATCTGCTTCTTTGCGGATGCCGTTTTTTATCTGGCATCCAGAAGAGCATGCCTCTGCCAACACACCATTTCCAAATACATTGCTCTTTGGCTTGCATGATTTCTGGAGAGACAAGCTAAGACCTGGATGCTTTTCCTTGCTGTGGTAGAGAAAAGGGAAGTCTCTGGTGCCTGCTCTGACAAGAAAGTTGATTCATGTGTAAATTACCAGTTGCCCTTTATTTGCTTGGTCCATGGAGACACACACAGATAAAAGGCTCAGTGGGTCAGAGCTGAGTATGTGCCAGTTTCTCCCATGGCCACGATGACAGGGCTAGAGTTGTTGTCCAAGATTATCAGACAGGCTCTGATGTCTTATCATTATTTACTTGCAGGGTAATACATAAAAATAAAATTTGGCACACGGGAGGCTTTTACAGCATTTCAGCTGAGTGTGCATTTTCAGGTGCATGGTGTCATTACCATCAGCTTTCAATATCAGGAGTCCTGCACATCTGTCTGCACTGAAATGCTTTGCTTTAAATACCTCTTATACATAGAGGGGAAGCATACCCCAGGCTTCTTCAGCCCTCTGCAGGTAAAAAAAAAAAAAAAAGAACAGGTATTATCTGAGCAAAATCACTTCTAAAATCTTATATTAAAAAGTAACAGAGGGAAGGTTGCAGTAATTTTGAACTGAAGCTCCTTCAGAGTGTGATTTTGCATGCTTGTAATTCCCAGTCACGGCATTGAACAGCTCTCAAATTCCTGCAACACCCCGTGTTGTGTCTCATTTAATAACATAGTTATAATATATTTGTCTACTTTACAACTGTATTTGTATTGGCATATAAAGTGTGCAGCAGCTGGGAGCTGTGTGGGGGTGGCAGAAAGTTATTTGATCTACAAAATCAGTTACTTGTCACTCAGTTGCCTTTCACTGAAGCATAATAAAGAATCATTATGGGCCTATTAGGCAGTGCTGATGTAAATGCATTTTATGTGCCATTTTCAGATCAACAGTTAACCACACAAAAGTAAAGTTGTTAAGTACATCCTTCTTTGTTTAAGAAGGCAAATCATAAATCAGGCAGAATATTAAGCTTATGAAATGTAAATTTGAGACCCCAAGGGTTTTATCTATTAGGTCAGCTTCAGATTAGGCATCAGGCCTATCCTTTGCTTCAATAGTAAGTAGACAAAGTCATCTGTGCTAGCTTTCTACTTTTGTGACAGTGTTATGAATGCTTCTTAAAAGGTTTTTGTGGGGGGAAAAAAAGCAAACCTTTTAATATATTTTAAAAACCCAAGAAATTAAATGGCTCAGACTGGATTAGGAGAGTGAGGGTTTAACTTGTTGCACACGCATTTTATATCTCCCATGAGAATTCTTTTCTCCTTCATTGTTATTAATGATATCCCATTTTTGTGTATAATATTGATGCTACTGGAATCACTTAACAGCTTTATTTGCCAGACAGAACCTGTCTAAAAAAAGAAAGTTGTTAATGCTAATATTTTGAAATTCTCCTCACATCCCTTGTTACTCTTTTAGTTACTGAAATTGCATTTTGAAAATTCCCACATTTTCAGAATCTAAGTTTCTTCTTGATCATATTGATGAAGTTTGAAGTAAATGTTTTCAAAGCCATCTGTACAAAAGTGCAATTTTTTTCTCTTTTTAAGGCTGGAAATAAGAAGGAAGTACAGAATATGGTAAAAAGCCATAGTTCACAATCTCATTTCGCTGCCTTCTGCACACATTTCCAGTTCATTTTATTGGTCCATCCTGGTATCTCGGGTGCGTACTGTGGAGTTTAGTGGTAAAACACAAGAAAGAATGTTGTATATCCTAGCTTGTGTACGGCATCTGGGAAAGGGAAGGTTTGGTAATTTGGTTCAAAAGTTTAGTTGATAATACCCAAAATGAGCTGCCATGGGGAAATGGCAGGTTACATCAAGGTAGTAGTTCATGTGGAGTGTTTGGCACTAGGAGATAGCAGGTAATGGAGATAGCAGTGAAGGCTACAGTTTGAATAAGTCCTGATTTAATTGGATTGATAAAAGCTGTGTTCTTAGCTGCAAGCCTACCTAGATGTATAGTATCCTTAGTTCTAGTGTGATGTAGCCTTATCAGTATAAAAACACATTTTCTGAAAGGTATGTTGGTAACCCAGTCCCAAAAAGACTTAGGAGAGTTAGTGGAAGGATGATTTTTTTTTTTTTTTCAGTAATATCAGTGTGTTTGTATAGTAACAGAATTGAAATATTTGGCAGTTCTGTAAGTATACAAATATGCTTCATGTATGTAAGTAAGGAGCATAGTACACAAATACACCATTTACTTACTATAAGCAGCAACATTCTGTGGCAAATTTCCTAAGAATATATTTTATACATCTGTGAGAATATATATGAGATATAATTATACAACAAAAATATTTGAAGGTAGTGAACAGATTTGTTTATATGCATAGTCATTTACTTACCAGGATAGCTGATCTCAAATGTGGAGTTCTTACTTATGTTATGCCATAAACATGTGTTCTTATACATGCAGAACTAAACATAACAACAAAGAGCAAATATCAGTGCTAAAACCAAACCTTTTCTTCAGAGAACTCAGTCTACAGCATACATGGGCGCTGTGTGTTAAAACGTGGTACAGATGAATAAATGGTGCAGTGCAATTGACCAGGTGTGTGACTTTTTGAGCTGGATCCTACATTGTCTTTATCTTGTGAAGCCAAGTCATGTGTTTGATGTAAAGCTAAAAGTGAGGCAGATTTTCAGGTGCTTAGTGTGCATTTGTGTTTGAGAACTGCATACTCAACGCCTGGTTTGTGTTTGCCAGTGTTGTGATTTATGAGCACAAATCAGTTAATATGCTACAAATTATGTATGCACTTAAACTGTGACATTTGAAAATTTGCATGCTATTTGCATGATGTCTGATCTCACTGAAGCAGGTCCTGCCACCCAGAAACAAGCAAGGAAGGTCATGGAACTGGTGTGACTCTAGGCGACATTCCCCATTGAGTATGGGATGATTGCAAAGAAGAAAGCTGGCTTCACATCATTTTGTGCTCTCTGTCACATATCATTAATTGATGGCAAACAACTCTTGTGCAGACACACACTTCTAAGCAACCATGTTCACCTTTGTGCAACTTAACAGCACAAAGTTTTGTTGTTTATTATTACTTAGGGCAGGCACAAAAGCAGCAACAAAAACTAATGCAGTGTCATGAAGTCAGTATAACAGTAATTCTTACAGCTGAGCATCTCACTGTTTTCTGGATTACTTTGCAAATAATAAATCAAATTCCTCCTCAAGGTGACATGTCAGTAATTTCAAATTTGATTAGCTTTATATGAAGGGTGTTGGTACATTTCTACTTGAATCTTTGATAGCTCAGCATACAACCTTAACACTTCAAATGCCCTTTTGTGACAGTGTGGCACACTGAAATAATGTTAAGCTACTTACATCTATAAAATCATGGGGATTCTGGTCCGGGTATGGCTCAGCAAGTTTTACTTTGGCCTGTTCCTCCTAAAAGAACCTGACATGGAATAACTGTTCAAGAATTTTGGCGGTTTATTTTTTGATGTCGGAAAAGAAAACAGGTGGGTCTGAAGGGGAATATCTACATCATGCAATACCATGGCCCGTAACTTCAAGCTTCCAGGTGATGGAGACAAATCTCAAGTGATCCATAGGACATTTGATCGATAGAGTTGTGAACCATGCCGTGTGTAAGGGAAGGCAAAGAGCAGTGGTTTTAAGCACTGCTACCTGATAAGCAGTATTTTTTTTTGTTGATGGGGCTTTGTGAAAGTGCCAGGTTTTCATAATTTCATAGTTAAAACCTGTTACAAAATCATAATTCAAACATTCCTCTTAGCAAAAGTGCCACAGCAGAAATACGTGTTGCTGCTTGCACAATGATCTATCTTTATTTTCTTTGAAGAGGCTGTAAGGGGGCCTGTATAGATTGCAAAGCTGGCAATTTTATGAAATGAAACACTTGTCTTTTTCCAGGTATTTATCTTTAAAAAGGGAAAAGCTAAATTCTTTTAGTCTTGTTTTTTTTCTGGCTTCAGATTTTTCACACTCTTATTCCCACACTTTATCCACATTAAGTAAAGATAGTCTTAACTCAGCATATGTATCATGAGCCCTTTGAAGAAAACTCACTGTTACCTGCCTACTCCCTGAGAAGCCTGCCAATTAGTCTTCTGTGCTTAATGACATCACTTCAATTTTGGGGGTAGATATTTTGAAGAGGAAGAACTTGAAAAACCCAAAAACATCAGTAAAGCCCAGAAACTGTTATTCAACAAACTAATTCATGTCGTATGCACATTTGACATTCTGTAATGGGTTAGCTGCTGAGTTTCTCACTTTAGAGAGTTAAACAGATGGTATATTGCTATTTTAAGAGAGAAATGTTTGTGCTAGTGCCCAGTTTGCATTCAAAAGGAAGGGAGTAGAAGAGTTCTTGTCCTGAAAATCTGACTAGTAATTGGAACGTTTTGACCAAATAATTGAGAGGCTGATGCACACCGGAGCACTGACTGCTAGGGTGTCTGCACATAAGCCCTGGTGGAAGAGACAGCATTTTCCTTCCCTGTTGTGTGAGGAAATGAAAAAGGTACTGGTAAATGCATGGGTTAAGAGTCTCTGCTGGAATAAGTCAAGGTGCTGTAACATTATGCCTTTTCAGAGCCACTCAGAACTGGGATTTTTGCATTAACAGTTTGTATACTGCACAGAGCCGAGGTAGAGCATCCTGTGGTGCTAAGCAAAAAATCCTGCTGTGAGTATGTATAGCAACATCTGTCATTGCCAAGCCCAGGATGAATGTTGTGGTATAGTACTAGTAAACAGAGCAACAAACAATAGTTGGTAAAAGATATTGGGCCATAAAACATGGATAAGAGTGTGCAACACGTGTTGTGTTATCTAAATGGTAACATGTTGCATGAGCAGTGTAGTTGCCATAAATATGCTACTGAACATGAATGTTTATAAGGTGATTTCCTCTGCGGGCATATTAATGCTTTTGTAATTTGCCTGGCTTGTTGCATATTTTGTATGAGTGTTAGGTACCTGCTTTTGAAAATGAACCATCTGTGAGTTGACTGGACTCAGCAGATTTCCTGTATTTGAAATTGATCAATTAAATTGTTTGGGGGAGGGTAATTGATTCTGCTTGCTGCAGAGTGGCCTGTGGCTAAGTCATCCTTCCTTTTATCTCATTCAAAGAATCCTATAGTATTAGCACAGAAATGTATGTGCTAACAGCTGATGCAAGGAAAAGAAGCCATGCATGGCTGTCATTCCAGAATAAGTAACTTGTATACGTCACAGCATCATACATCATACAAAGTTAAAATTTGGATGCAGTGTTCTTTCCTATAAGATAATTATTAAAACTGCCATTGCTGATACTAAATCTGCCATTTATGATCTCTTGCATGATTCTTCATAAAGCATTTTTTCATTTGTTCATTTTCTTATATCACTGTTCTGTTAACCAAATGTCAAAAAAATAAGTAACTGTTATCTAAAGCCATGGAAGCAAATTTCAGGGATGAGTCTACAGATGCATGTGATGTGATTACAGAATAATATCACTTTTAGTGACCAGCCATTCTTAGCTCCGACAATGTATGGAGCATTCAAACTTTTAATTGACTTATGTTACAGTGACAGACCAGCTGAAGCTCATGCTAGAGCAGACAGTGGCAAGATTTTGTGCTTCATTCTTTTGTACTCCTACCTATGTTTTGTCCTTCAAAGGCAGTTTGTCCCCTGCAGAGAGTGCAGCTCTGCAGATCCTTTCATGTACCACTAGATTTGCAAAACCATGGGGCTTGTGCATCCCCAGACCAAGCCAACCTGTGACATCCCTTGGAATTGATACATTCAACCCATCACCGGTGTTACGCAGCTCCTCTGCTAGTTTAGATGCTAATGCATCAGAGATTTTTGGTAGACCATGGATCCCCCTAGGAAAAAGTTGTAGGTAGGCTTGCAAAGCAATTATTTTGGCTTGAACAAGGTTTAGTTTGAACAGGTACGAAAACAGAATAACAGACTGCTGTGAAACAAGAGTCACCTCACTTACATGTTTGCTTGAGGGCATCCTGTAGGTGCACACAGTATAATTAAGGGATCCATGATGTCTTCAAATTACTCGCAGTCACCATCCCAGGGAAGAATGGAATAATAGAAGCATAAAGCTTTCAGTTGCCTTGTTCAGTTTCCTTCTTGTTTACCTCATCTATCTTTCCGTAACGAACTATTACTTCTGTATTACCTCTTACTCTTTACAGTGATCACAACTACGTAATGCAACTACACTCTGTTTAAAACAGCAGTTGCCATCAGGTAGATTAAGATAAAGATATAAAACTGACCATTAGGGGAAGCTTTGTTCTTCTTTGGCTACTGGGAATTTAGGTGACCTGGAAATTTTGGATGTAAGAAATGACATGAGCCATGTTTTCCACCAGCAAAGATTAGAGAGCCAGCTCAGCTGTGAGCTGTTTACAGTGAGACTCCTGTCCACAGATGCTCAAAAAAGTCCTCCTTGGAGCTTGGGACTCTGTAGAGTTTTTTCCATTAATGAGATTAATTCCTTATTGTTACTTTTTAAAATAGCCATTAATTTTTGCTTTACATACCTGAGGGTTTTTGTCCAAACACTTAAAATTTCCTTCACTCCCCATATAGTAGCCAGTATACACTTCACAGCATTCTACTACAGGAGTTTCCCATATCCAGACTGTTGCATTCTCCTTCATTTACTCATTGTACTGCATTGAAATGAAGTTACTTCACATTTTGGTGCAAAAGCCTCATCTGTTTGGACCAGTTCTCTCTACTCCCAGGCAATAGCTGCAGGTCAACAGAGGCATCTGGTGGAAAAATGCACACGTGATCTGCAAGGGCAGCATAACACTCCCTGCAAGGTCAACACAAGCTGTACCAGAGCAGCACCAGTAAGCACCATCCCCCCTCAGTTTTGTCTGAACCATTTTGACATTGACTAAACTGAATGTCCTTAACTTGTCCCTTCAGCATGCATGCTTCAAATATTCTCCTAATACAGTTTTCTGTGTGTAATTTGTTTTCTTCAACCTCAATAAGATCAAGAAAGGCAGTTTTATCATGTGGTGTTCTGTGGCTGCAGGTCAGTTGCAGAGGTGGACATTTCAGATACAGAGTTTGGGCTCAGATGAATGGGCTGGTGAAGTGAGGTAAAGGTGCTGAGAGTATTAGTGCAGTAGACTGTCACCTTCTCCGTGAACCACAGCCAAGGGAGAATGAAGCACTGACAGTTTTCGCCTTTGCCTGGAGAGACTGAGTCTCCCATAAGGCAGCTCTTACCTAGTTCAAAAAGCCATGTCCCGCTGTGCCTCTCCTCCCCTCCATGTCTACTCTCCTGAGTGTCCAGACTGCTGTCCCTCATCTCTGGCTCCTAACCTCTCTTTGCAGCCAGTTCCCTGCTTTTCAAGGTCTATCCTTCTCCTGCAGAGGTGTTCCCTTCACCTTCCTTGGTGTTCCTATATCTCTTCTCTTTGATCTTTTTACACAATCGATCTCCTGTCTCAATTGACTCATCCCTCTGCCCTCCAGGGACTAGTTCTCCTCTCTGCTTACATTAGGCTGCTTTTTTCCCCTTCTCCCCTTTTTCTACCTGCATTTGGAACCCAGGATGGAGTGCTGCCTGCACTTAGTTCCTCTGCCTGATGCCACAATAGACTGCAACATCTGGGAGCAGCAGCGGGGAAAAAAAAAAGTCTGGCTTAGCCCTGTCTGCCCTGGGTTGGACCTTGTCCATTGCAAATAGCATCTTCAGAGGAATCTTTGGCCACTTAGACTTCCAGATTCTGGGCACTCTGTGCTGAGCATATGCAAATGAGATTTTTCAAAGGCTTGTGACTAGGCAAAAAGCTGGCTGTTTTTTCTTCGGAATTGCAGAAGGGCAACAGGGATCTTACCTTCCAGATTTCAAACTATTGCTGTGAAGAACAGGCACAGGAGCTGCTCAGCAAAATTCTTGTAAGACATTTTTTTCTTTTCTCATCTGTTTCATTTTTTATTCCTCCCAACAGGGGCAAAATATGTTTTCCCTCAATCTTATTTCCTGAAGTGACTAAATCCTCTCACTTGAAATATAAAAAAATAATAATAATCACCCTAAGGCAGAGACAGAGCATGGGAATTTTCATCCCAAATACTTAGCTTGGCAAAATTTATAAGCAATTGAAAACAAGCTCTTATAAAGGGAACTATTGAGATCCCAAACTACAGAGGACTTACTTGCATTATACACAAAAGTCAGATAAGAATTTCTCTGTGATCCATTTGGGATACTAAACTCAATTAAAACAAATATGCTTTTCATATTTCAGAAATCCACCTTAAGTAATGAATGTCATAAGGAAATACTTGGTTTCAGCACTTCTCAGGCCATACTAAAGCTGTTGCAACTAGTTGATTTGTTAAGCATGCCTGACACAGATTTATTTTATTAGTTTTGTTGTGGGCTTTGGTGGGTTTTTTTACTGAATCTCTTTTGTTGTGAAACATAATTTGAGTACTTGCATGCACATTAGAAGTACAGCCCAGTCAGCATTGTGCAAGTTGAGCAGTAGGATTCCTTCAAGGTGCATCCTTAGAATCTCCTGGGCAGAAAATATGAAAATTAATGACAGATGAGGTCATTCTTAATTTAGGCCAGTAGCAAACTTGTTTCCCACCAGCACCCTTGCACCTAGGCTTGTAGGACAAATCCTGATGCTTCAACGTATTGCCATGGTAGTGGATGGGATGCATTTCCACCACAAGTGGTTTTACATGCCCCATTTCTCTTCCTGTGAAAGAGCAGGAGCACCTTGTCAGTGTGCAGCATGGGGCAGGGTGTCCTTCACGCCAAGGCTCTGTGAACGTTTCTGGAGCTGCAGAAGGCATGACCTTGGTGAGTAGGCTTCACTGCTCCTCTCACAGCTGCAGAGGAGCTGCTGCTGCAGTCGTATTTTGCTAAAAATATTTTGGCATGGAAGGAGGTTTACCTTGGGATGTGAGTTCTTTGCAATAAAAAGCAATAGAAATCTTCTCGACCACAGCCATTCCTCCCAGACCTTTCCTACCCATTCTCCCGTTGCAGATGCCCAGATGCACAAACCTCAGCATGACACCAAGTTTCCTGAGCTCCCTGGCTACTGCTTTCCCCAGCTTCACAAAGGAGAGCAAACCCTATATTTACAATGTCCTGTCCCCTCAGTTAGCAATCCTTCCTCAGAGGGAATCCTGTAGGATTTCAGTGTGTGTGCGAATGCAGACCTGGGAAAGCAATTCTGAAACCCGTGAAAATGTGGAATATTTGCACTGTAATACTTTGTTTGATTCCTGTGGGAGGTTAACAGTCGTGGCTGCAGAGACAGTGATGTGAAGTGTTTGTCATTCTGGATCTGTAAAACATGACAAAATAGATGGGAATGTTGTTGACTTCAAGGTCTTTGCTTTTTAGTCACTTACAGACTTTTCACTTTTCACAACAGAGTGAAAAAATAAATGTTTTCTTAATTTAATATGGCAGTATATTGTGGTTGTAATGTTTCCTTTATCCCCAGACTAGCAGGGAATGTTCCAGCCACAGCGCAAGTTTTCCCCAAGTATTTATATATGAGCTCTTCTCTAACTTCCTTCTACAGGAGACAGTTTTCATTTTAACTGATTGCGGGATTTTACAAACAATGACTGTCAAACTTTAGTTGTCTGTGCATTTTTGCATATTGATCTTGCTCTTATTTAGACAAATTTCAGCTCCTTCCTCAATCCTTGTTTTCATGATAAAGTCTTTTCTTTAATACGTGTACAGTTTGCTTTAAACTTGTTTGAAAAAAAATCCAACCTGGGATGATTTAGCGAAATTAAACCAAAATAGAGCAATAACTGTTAAGAGATATGCATGGGCCATCAGCAAAAGAACTCCCCAAATGTATTTAAGTGATTTTCTTCATGCTTTTTTAATGTAATATTGGTAGGTCAGCTGTGGCAATAATAATTTTTATTATTTTTTATTAATTATAAAAAATATTTGTTATTAATTCTTTTATTATTTATATTATTTATAATAATAAAATTATAATTTTAATGCGAGATGACATAACTCCAGTTCAGTGATTTTTTGGGGGCGAAACTACCTTGACAACTTCTTTTTATTTTGTTCTAATTTTATTAAAAAACAAAGACAACAAAACCGAGGTTTTTGATATAAGGAAAAGAAAATAGTTTGAACTACCAAATTTTTGAACTCATTTTAAGTATTTCATCTCTCTTACACTTCCAAATATATTTTCCTGGCAATTTCTGTTTTTATCCCCAGTTCCCAAGGTTTAACCACCTTTCTGGATAGAAAAGACTGAAGTAGTTTTCTTCAGAACCTACTAAATGCTTGGCAAAAAATCTCTGCCATGACACAAGGAATCTTGCTTGATTTTTTCCACAGTCTATCTCAGCAGCACTGGTTCTACTGGAAGACTCCATGTGGAAAGATCAGTTATCAGATCAGGATTGTATTTTGAAATGAAAATTGCATTTGGAAATACAAGGATTTTATTTTGCCTCTGGCTGAAGGGGGAAATCATAAATTGTTTCTTCAACATTGAAGTGACTGTGTCAGCTTGAAGATGCAGCTTTGGAGCTTGATGTTATTTATTGCATTATTTTTTAAAGAGTAATAGTGAAGTCCCTGTTTTGAAATAAATATGGCCTCCCAAATGAAGCTTATTTAGTTAGTGTAGCATTTAAATGGAATGGTTAGAAACTTTGCCACTCTGCAACTGGATGTTTAAAACTGGATTAGCAGAAAAACCCTGACTTTGGGGTTGTTTTGTGTTCTGGTGTGTTTTTCCCGAGGCTGCAAAGCAGAACATGATCTGCAGTTTATCCAGGAGAAACCCCTATTGTTCTCATCCCACTGACTTCTGGGTCTCACTGGGCTTTTTCCAAGCAGATCTCAGCAATGGGGCCTTACCATGTATACCCACAGGGAACATTCCCATCTCTTAAGGATTTTTTTGGTTGGGGTGGTTTTTTTCCTTAATATGAACTTAATATTTCCCTTCACGTTCATCCCAGACTTTTGAGTTCTCCCTCCTACTGTTGGCAGACCCACCTCCCACACTGAGGTTCATGTCTGATTGCCATAGACAGGGATGTCAGGAGAGCTGTTGGCAGAGGTCAGCGCATGCCAGCACACAACATGCCTTCTCGTCTTGTCTGCCGTACGGCTGCCTTCGGCTTCGCTCTGCCTGTGCCTCACTTCACTGCCTCCCCCACCTGATGCCTGTCTTGAACTCTTTGCTGCATGACTGGCTTGCTGCCCTTGCATCCTGAGCATCACTTGTGACTGATTTAGGGTGGTGTTGTTCAGAGGTAGGAAGCCAGGCACATGCACTGAGCACTTCCAGGCAGAGCTGCTGTCTGCAGGAGGACGGTTAAGCAGGGAATGAAATGCAGCTTTATGATCATTGATCTCAAACAGTCCCTCTGGTGACATCTCTGAGGTTAAGTCACAGGAAGTGTGGTATTATTAAGCTTAGTTAAATTTAGTGTAATTCACATCTGCAAAACCTTTGTGAATTAGTGTTTAGTCTTAAATTGCCACTTTCCATGATATAGGGAAGTCATAGTATCCCGCATTAAGTCTTGATGTGTTATGAATTAGGTGCAGAAGCCTAAAATCCATGTGACGTGCAAAAATCCCTCAAGTTTCAGAGTAGTTCTGTGGTAAATACGCAATTAATTTAGTTTGCAACACTTAGCAGGGATGGTACCCCTACAAAAAATTATTTCCTCCTTTATTTGCTCTCACAGCACAGGTGTGGGAAATGGCCGCTGGAGATCCCTTTTGCAAAGCCATGTTTATGAGCTGTGTTGTTTGCCTGGTGCAGCTGATCATTACCGCACACTTCACCTCATCCGGCTATAATAGGTGCAGACCTGTATTGATTACCATGACTTGTGGGAGAGAAAAATCTTTGCACTTCAAATTGGGTATAAATTATAAAGAGCGTCTCCAAAGGCTGTGAGTTACACAAGTGGCACTCTTCTGAGACAGCCATATGTAAAGCTGTTGTTGTAGAGGTTATTAATTTTATGATTGCAGCACAGGTGTACTTGACCCACAACAATGATCATTGTCCATAAAATCCCACCATCTGGGTTCAGTCACCTGCCTTCTTCAAGAATGTTCATTAACAACAAACAGCAAAGGTCATGCTAATAAAAGAAAGTTAACCCTCACTCTATTGGTGTAAATTTACTGATGAAACAGCACTATCTTCTTGCCATTTTTCTCACTAGTATAGCTATGCAGACGCCTGGAAGTGGGTCATATAATTCCTAGATGCATAGGGTAGGGGGGTGTAATATGTGTACATATATAGACAGCAGTTGGTGTGATGCAAACAAGAAAAATTTATCTGGTGTGGGTTAGGCATAAATTATGTGCTGCAAATGCACAAGGATTATTCACACCTCAAATCTGCAAATTTTTATTTATTTTTTTCTGGAAAACTTTTTATACTTAATTGATATAACTAAAATTTTATCAAACTTAAGGGAATCTGTTAGTTACTCCCAAAATCTGATTTTTTAACTCCCATTTGTTGTTGATGTTTGTGTTCTGATGGCCCAGCTTCATCTTCCATGACATTTCACAAACTCAGATATGTCTCCTTTCCATTAAGTCATTAAGAAAATGCCCTGAATTTCCCATGAAACCTCCATTCTCACCTAGGAGATACACATCTCATTTCCCTGCTCATGCAGAGTCAGCCAACTGCATTTTCACAGATGTGTCCTCTTTTTCTGCACTCACCACTACATCTGGGTGGTAGGTTTATCTTCTGTGCTTTTTTAAAATACTTTCCAAAATCAGACCTGGGACTTTCTTTTGCTGTTAAGAAAGGAAAACATGGAGAAGGAAGATGTGTTTGATGCCAGCAACTGGAAGAAAAGGTGTTTGTGAGGAGAGATTGGATGGGTGCAATTAGTTAGAGGAGGTCTTCTTGAAATGGCTGGAGCAAAGTCAGAAAAGGCAAAAATTGGTGGGCCATGAGAACAGGACAGCTGGGATCACTGTGTGGATGAGATGCAACAAGATCAAGGCCAGGCACTGAGTTCAAGAAGAGCTGCCAGGTGAGCAAGCTGTGGAAGAGGAATTGAAAATTGGATTTCCTGGAGAAATAGGTATTCTGGAGAAACAGATGTCCCAGGTGGATGAAAAACAGGCAAGGAGTAGGAAGAGATTCAGGTGAAATGAAGCCTCAGGAAGGACTGAAGAGGGCATTCCTGCCCCTGGGGCTTGCACACATACTTGGCATTACAGGGCAGGGGGAGAGGGGGTCATGGAAACACTCTATCTGCCTGAGACCCATGGAAGTATTTTCACTGCCAAGCCTGATGTGTTTCTGGGCATGGACAGATACCATTATAAGGTGTAAGCTTTAAGGTCAGGAGTTGAGGTGTCTGTGGAGCTTAGGCACCTCAGGGTGTGGTAAGTGCCTGAATTGGGATTTTCAGGATCACTTGGATTTAAGCTCTTCAGTTTCACTTCTCTTGAAGGTGAATCCTTTTCGGCAGGTGGTGGCTCCTGAAGTAGGTGTCCAGCAGAAGCAAGAAGCAGGTCAACAGGCCCATCTTAGCCCACCATTTGCTAACCTGATTTCCACCGTCCTGCAGGAGCAGCCATCAGAAGGGGAGGACTAGGTGCAGATGAGGTTAGGTTTCCCACAAGACCAAAGCTAGCACTGTAGAGACAGTACTTGGATTCTTGATATTTTTTCCTCTTACCCATCACAGGATTAGCCTCTGAAGACAAGTCAAGGGGAAGTGCCTTTTCTGTGCTGCTCCAGGACCAGGGAGAAGATGGATGGTGTCAATGGTGCATTGGAGGAATTTTATTGTGTTGAGTTGGGTTAGGTTAGTTTAGGTTAGGTTAGGTTAGTTTGAGTTGGGTTGGATTGAAGTGGCTGGGTTGGATTGGAGCAAGCCAGAGGCAGTAGTCCCAAGATGAGGTAGATGGATTAGTGAATACCATTGTACCTATAAAAATACTCTGGACTTGTGTTGACTGTAGTCTTCTGTCTGCACAGATAAAACAGGACACTATAATCCTAGTAAAAAATTCAGGGAAAAAATGCTTTTCAAGTATTTCTTATGTAGAAGATTATGAATATTTTGCACTGTGGAAAGGCGGAGTTAATTTATTCATTAAAGGCTTGCAATGTTTGAATTCAGATTCTCGCTAAAATCAAAAAAACACACTGGGTGTTTGATGCCCCACATATGTTCTCATTACAGCTTGTTCTTTAGACACAGGCTCATTCTTGTCCCTCGAAAGACCTTCTTTACTTCCACAGCTGCCTATGTCAGCATCCACACCAGTCTTCAAGCTCTGCTTCTGAAGTGACATAAGAGAAAATTATATTCTGCTGTTGTAGTGCAGTTTGTTCTTGGGTCCAAAATTTCACAAATAGGCAGGCAATATGTACTTATCCTGCTAGTGATTAAGAACCTTTTTACATCTTTACTAGATGCGGTATCTCTACTGTCATGTAACATGTTATTTCAAAGTGTTGCTACCTTTCCCAGCTGCTCTGTGGTGCAGGCATTGCCATTTCCATGGTGTTGCATTGGCTGTTGTGTTTTTGGAAAGTGCCAAAACTGTATTTGTGCTGGTGCTGCTGGTACATCCTGATGTTTGATGACTTAATTACTATTTAGGAACAAATAATCATAAAATACCATTACAAAGAGTAGCTATTTTCTAAGCAGCTGGTTGTTTCCCTTGTTCTGGTATCACCAATGAATTTCTTGCACTAGTATCACTATCACAAGATAGCAGAGTGTGTACCCTTCAGGTCTCTGCCTCATAGGCAGTAAAAAGCTGTGGGATTTTGGAATAAACTCAGGTTCAAAAATCAGCCCTTGAGTATTTCTGATTAAAGTGACTTGGAAGTGTTACTGTGGAATGTTTTAAATTAGTTTAAATATATTTTATAAAACCTGTATGCTTGTTAACATCAGCAGCATTGCTGCATGAACAGAGCTCCTGCTGTGGGCTCAGCAGAGCTCAGGTCTATTCCTGGTCTTGGCTGAGCCGCTTAGTTTGCAAAAGCACAGTAATGATGACTTTTCCCTTACAGAACTCTGTTAGATGTGTCTTTGCAAAGCAGTGAGGAGAAGGAGGTATAACTGACTGCTTGCATCATGCTGCAGCATGTTAAGATCTGTCAGGTTAATTAGTATTTTTCAGGTTTATAACCTGTGGAAGCTTTGAGGCTTGAACACTTGGTTTTCAGTGCTCTCACCCAAGAAGTCTTGTGGATGTGTGTTTGCTCATGAAGTGTTGAGTTTTGAGCAAGTCAAAACTTCCTTTATTTAAAAGCAAATTTTCCTTGCTCCTAGTTGAGAAAATAATTGTTTTCAAATGTTTTATACTTTATTTGTGCTCTTGCTTGCAATTTTATATAGATTTTTTTCCCTAATTCATGATAGAAAAAATGCATGTGCGTTTAAAAAATTAAGTTATCTCACTAATATATATTATTCAAATGTTTTAGAGCTCCTGTGAAGTACCTTGCTAATACTATCAAGAGTACCTTGCTAATACAATCAGCTTTGGATGTTGCTTAAATAAAGCCAGTAAAGTCACAGAAGAGACAGGGCTGGATAGAAAGAAACTCCTGAAGTTACTTAATTTGTCCACATTGCCCAGGGTGAGGTCAGCTATACCCATAATATTCCTAAGAGGTGGTTGTCTAACCTATTCTTAACTTGCATTGGTGAGATCCTGCACCTTCCGTAGGGTATGTTCTTAGCCCAAAAATAACTTTGTAAGATGTAACCTGAGTATCCCACCTCGCATTTGTCAGGTAAGGAATTTTTATACTTGTCTTTAGATAAGGGTGGAGTTACGGATATGAAGAGATAGATAAAGGGATAGATAGATAGATAGATAGATAGATAGATAGATAGATAGATAGATAGATAGACAGACAGACAGTGTTGTTGATATAGATACTATATGGACGGAGATATATAAAGATTGTATAGAGATAAAGATGGCAATAGATAGATATACAGATATATCAGTTTAAATATCATTTCAAAGCCTGCCTACTCCTCTTTACATGCTACAGTATTTTGACATGAGTTTTAAAATCCATAGTTGCATAATGTTGAGTACATCTTTACTGGTTCCCTTCTTCAAGGAAATGGCTTGCTCTTGTGCAGAAATTCATTGCATTGGAAATTGCTGCCCCGAGAGTGTTGTTCAGTCACACATGCACACTGAACGTCTGGGTCACCCATTGATGGGTGGAATGCTGTAACACTGATGGAGCACATCAACCCCTGAGCATTGCAAGACAGCATTTGTACATCTTCATCCCATCCTCACAGTTCCCTTGGAACAGCCAGTATCCCAGGGCAATTTTGGATTGCTATAACCTCAACTGGCTGGCATCAGCTCTCCTGCCTGACGCTGTCTTTGCCCTGTGGTGGGTGTCTGAGTCTCTCCCAGTGCCCTCCCAAAAGTGGGGCTGTGAGGGACAACACCTTGGAGAGGTGTTTGTGGAAATGGTGCCTCCTGAGAATCCCATAGCTGTGCTGCAATTCCCAGGGTCTAGATCCACCTGCCACATCTGGTCTTTCCTGCCTGTGTCCATGGCTAGATGCTCTCACTGTATTCATTGCATAGATAGGAGCAGCCTTACATGGATTTGCCCATTTGGCTGCATTTCTGCCTATTTGTGCAAAAGACTGTGAAATTTTGGACCCAAGAACAAGTTTGCTTTTCAGGACTGTTTACGCCTGAGCACCAGTTCAGGCTGGCCCACAGCCTGAGATCCAGTAAGTCTTCTGTCTCTGGAAATGCTGTTTAATCAGCCTTTGTGAATTTTTCCCTTTTTTAAAGCAGCTATGCACAATTTGTATTACTATGGCTGTTTGCATTGATATTAACAGCAGTTCTATCCTGGGTGCCTGGTTCTTACTGGAAGGACCTTACAGGTACTTGGTATCCAATTTTTTGCCTTTTTTAATATATACTTAAAAAAAAATTGCTTGACTTCAGTGACACAGAAAATGACCTAACTTTTGGTAACCTGTGCTCGGGAGAGAACAACCTCTCAAGTTTCACTTATTTGGCCAGTTCACACGTAGAGGAACAAACAACCTGTGCTCATGGGACTGCCCTTAATATTAAATGAAAAGTAGTAGAAAATGAGGGCCGTGTTAGACTCCTGTCTCCTTCCTACTTTGCAGACCTTGCTTGCAATGAGCTTTTGTGTGAATCTTTGCATCTTGTTGCTCAGAGGGCAAGAGGAATTTCCTAAATACTTTTTTTTTACTATTTTTAACCACTTGCTTCTTGTGGGAAGTTTGTGTGTTGTAAACAAGGAGTGGAAGAAAAGCCAGTTGCAACTATGGGAGTTCAGAGGTGATCATTTTTCTGGGTTTGTAGGATGCTTGTTTCTCTGTTTTCATCATCCCACTAAAGATTCTTATAGATAATACATGTCCAACAGAAATAAGGACTGGTTTGTGTCACAGTAGATAATAACTAAGTAGAAAATGTCTTAAGTATGTGTAGTCTAGTCTCCAGCATTGCTATGATTTTTCTTATATGAGTATTGAGTCTTAACCAGTTTATTGTGTGTCTAAGCCCACTTATTAAGCTGTATTGCATTTCTTCAAATTGTTCTGTTTCTTCTCTCTTGGCTTCTCCAAGGAATTCATTTCCCTACAGTTACTTTAGATTATTATCATGACCATGACTCCACAAACGATTACCTCTTAGCCAAACTAAACACATCAAAGTTTGGGGATTGGTTTGGGGTTGGGTTTTTTTTTGTGTCCCCTCAGAAATTACTGCTTTCATTTCATTAATTGGTGTTCAGCTTATCTCTTAATTTTGCCTAAGCTTTTAACCTTTCTTTACCATTGTGACATGTAGAAGTGCTTATGCAAAAACTCCTGAGGTCATTGGATCTCAAAGTTCTTGAGCTAGTGGACTTGTTCACAATTTTTCCTGAAGCTCTCATTTTCCTAGTCAGAACTACTGAGTGATTTTAGGCAAAATGGATTTTTTTTTACTCACCTTTTTCATTAGCTTTACTAGTGATGCTCTGAGAGCTTCTTCTGTTTTGGAGTTTGAGACCTGGACATTTACTTCAGTAGACCAAAACAGTCAGAAAAAACCCAACTTCTTCCCATGCAGATCAACAGGATAAAGAAATTGTAAGTGGAGAAACCTTACGAATTAAAAGTAGTTCTGTCATACTTGGTAATATCTGATGCACTCAAGGGTAAAAAAAAAGTTAAATTCCTGTTCAGAAATAGCTTTGTGATACAGAATTTGTTAGCATACAGAAAGATGGATGCAGGACAGGCAGGAAGCATCCCTTTCTGACACATAAGTGCGTATTTGGACCGTGTTGTTATGTTGCTACAGAGTTACAGAATTGCAGAACTGAATACCTAAGAATTAAATAAGTTCTTCAATGTGTGTGTGGATAATGTAAGAAATAAAGAAATTTCCATTGATTCATAACTTTCAGGAGAAGAAATCCTTTCTGAAAGGTCTATCACATTTGTCTACCCAGGTCAGATGGAGTTGGCTTCTCTGTTAGTTTATGTGTAAAGGAGGAATTAATTGTGTTGATGCTTATGTTTAATAATGTTTAAAGTGTTTCTGTTCCTGCAAATGCCCACAGAAGTCTGTATTTCAACCTTTGAACCATGTAAATCAAGTTTTGATAAGACTGACTGCCTTTTATATATGTAACTTGAATCATAAATGTTAAAGTAACCTCTGCCACTGTCTACGGACAGGATGGCTACGCTGCTTGCATTGGTGTTTTGCAGCATGACAGGGCCTCAGTGAAGATCGTGATCACAGGGAGCAAACTCTGCTGAGCAAGATCTTGTTGAAGGTCAGCAGAATTCTCCATCCCAATGGGGGCTAAACCCCAAGGCGTGGAACACCCTTAATTCATTTTGAAGCCTGCACTATTTAGAGATGAGCTGCTGCTTAGAGAAGCAGACCCGAGGTCAGCCCTGTGGCTAGTATCTGTGAAGAAGCTTTTCAACCTGGAAACTTTTCTCTGCAGAAATATTTCAGCGCCAAGGCATGTATGAAGATCTCTCCCAGCTCCTGAGCAGCATAGAAACCTTTGTCCCACACATCTTGTAAACGCGGCGGGGGGCCACCATTGTGCTGTGCATCTTCTGAGCACCGCAGGAGGAGGCTTTTGTCTGACACAGTGGGCAGGCGCTGTAGGAGGGCACCTTTGTCCTGCACAGCCAGTAATCGCTCTGCAAGAGTGAATTATGGTGATTGCAGAGCTCTTCTCTCTCCAGACACTCTGGTTTCAGAAGGAGTTCGTCAGCCTTGCTAGGTGGAGAGCTGCTTTTCCTGAGTGAAAGTGGAAAGGGAAGACAGTGAAAATGCCTTTGCATGTGTGTGTGCAAATGGCCATCAGGATCGTTCACACAGTCATATTGCATGACCACCTCTTCAGGCACCATTCCCAGTTTCAATCTTTGCTTTTCCTCTTCTCTATTTTTCCTACCCATTTAGGCTGCCCTTTTAATTATTATTTCTTTGTTCCTTCTTATGTGTGTACAATCTTCTGTTCCATATCCTATTCCTGTATTCAATATCTATATTCTCAATATTCTTTCAGATGACTAATAACCACATTTAAAAGACTTGAGCCCAAATACCAGTCCCTCTGGATTTTCACAGGTATATTTTCAACCCCATATTATTACTTATTATTTGTCTTCTCAAATGCTTTAACCACTTCCCCAAAAGTGTGCCAGCACCCATTTCCTAGAGTCTGAGATAATGTACAATGGGAGAGACATAACTCTGCATCTGTGAGATGAGATGAGATGAGATGAGATGAGATGAGATGAGATGAGATGAGATGAGATGAGATGAGATGAGATGCTAAGTTTGTACCCTGTAGAGATGCCATGTGTACTGTAGGTGCTGGTGGACATGCTGATGGCAGCTGGAACCAGCACAGGCATGGCAGCACACATTTGGGAGCTGCATTACCATAGATCTCAAGTGTTTGGGGACCCCCTGACTGGCGTAAAGCAACTGATGTGCAAGTGAGAGGTAGGAGTGACCACAGCCCATTAGATAGTGAAGGTCATAATCCATTTTAAGCGATTACATTGGTTCCCACTGCCCCAAGATTGCAAGGTTGTCCTTTGTGGAAAACAAAGCAATGGATTAAGTCTCTCACCTGCTGATTTTTGTTATTCAATAAACTTTGGGTTTTATCTGTTCTTTTTGAGCCTGTTGTGTCTGCTGTTATCCTAAAGGTCCTTGTGATTTTTTTTATAATGTTGATCTCTTACTTTACTAATATTCAGACATGAATTTTATGTGTGGTAGTTAGTTTCAATTAATCCTCCTTTTCTCAAATTAGACATTTTTTTCTTCTCATCCCTGCCACAGTCCTCTGGTGCCTACCTGATTGTACATGAATTCTCAGAAATAATTGCCAGTAGTCCAGCAAGTTCATTAACTGATTCCCTGAAGACCCACGTATGTGTGTCATCCAGACCAGATGATTTGGATATTAAATTTTTAGAAGTATTCCCTTACCTGATTTTTTGTATCAACAACTGTATTGGCAAGTCTTCATTATTTCTAATTATATATTTCTTTGTGGTGCTTGATAAATTGATTCTGGAACTTGTTCACTGTTTTACAGTCATTACTCATTTCACCTCACACATTATTGGTTCCACCATCTCTTCGGAGCTTTTTTCCAATGGTGTTATGCACATGCTAAAATATATATTCATTTCTCTCTGCATCTCTCCATGCTGGCTCCTGGGAGGTTATTTGCTTATTTCTGTCATTTCCTGTAGGGTGTGCCCAGCCACTGCCCTGGAGGGACTTCTGCTGAGATAAGGAGATTGCTTAATCTCCCAGCAGAACTCCCCTGGAAAGGGAGCTACTCTTCAGTTACAGCAAGAAGAAGACAAACCCAGAATCCTCTGGGAGACCCTGTGCAGATCCTTTGTAACCCACTGGCCCTTACCCTCTGACACCCACCCCCTGTATCCCTGTAAAAGCTAGTCCCCTGCCAGGGCAGAGAGAGCCCGTCCCTGGCCACCCCTTTGCTGGACCAATAAAGCTACCTTAGTGCAGAACAGCTACACGGGACTCTCGTCTCTCTCCCTGCTCTGGCCTGGAGGCTGCCCTGCAAAGCTGAGCTGAAATCACGAGCTGACAATCACTAAAGAGCTGACAGCTTCTGCATGGGCCCTCCTGCCAGCAGCTGAGGGAAGACACCGGGCCTCGGGAAGACGATCTCTTTTGGGACCATCTCTCCAGACCGGTCACAGCTTCCTTGGTCAGAGCTACTGACCCCTCACCAGCTGTCATAATTTCTCTCAGTGAGGCTGGGACTAGGAGGGATTTATACTTTTTTATTCTGCAGTTGTAGCCTTTGCATATTTTAGAATATTCTAGCTGTTTCCCACACTTAACAGGTTTTTTATATCTTTTCCATGCAGCGTGCTCCTAAGATTTCTCAAAGAATTAATATCTGAAATCACTACATGCTGTGCAACAGCCCATCAATTAATACAATATATTGAATCATGTGGGTTATCATCACAGCTGTTGAAATTAGTGAGCACTAAGAATATATATCTCAGAGGACCTTGGCTTCAGAACAGCTGCTTCTTATTGTCTGTCTCTTAAAAATTATTCTTTCTATCAAAAAATAGATGGCTGTTCATGTATTTAATTTAGATCTCTGTTCTACTAAATATGCAACTGAGATTGCAGTCGTCAATGATACTCTTCCTCTGGCAAAAAACCTTATGGCCAAATCTGTTCTAACCCTTAGGACATAATTCCACTTGCTTTGGTTGAATTTTCCAAGCCTTTGGTATATAAATCATAAATGCACAATCTGTGCAATGTTAAATTTTTAGGGCTCTCCCTTTAGTAGTAGTTGAATGTGAATACATAAAGGCAAAATTTGACCTTTAAAAATGACTGTAAAGGGCCAAGGCAGATACTTAGCAAGCTTTTCTTATTGCAGTATTAATCAAGCAAAGAATCATCATAATCCTGGAAACTAAATATCCATTGTAGTGATTTCATCACCAGGGAAATGTTCATCTGCCAGTAAGATTGTTACTAGGAAAGGGAAAATAGTGAGTGTTAAAATTACTTTAGACTGCTGAATCATTGAGTCCCTCTAGACTCAAAGCTTGAATTGTTTTTTGAGAAGAGTGGGTTGAGAGGAGTTGCCACAGGAAAGCTGTAGGTTAATCAGTTTCAGTAACACTAGTGAATGTGAGCATGATCTCTCTTGAGGACATGAGGAAAGTGCATGGGAGAAGGCAGGATGAAGAAAGAGACAGGGAGGCTACAGAAACGTACTGTTTTGTTTTTTGTTTCTGATGGCCCTTCCACAGAGGAAGATTGTTGATGAGAAAGGAAGAAAGGGGAGAAAAAACAACATAATATTCACAACCTATATTTTCATCTCATTTATCCAGTGGATACTAATGAGGATTATTACAATCAAGACAGAGATGCAGGCAGGCAGAAATGAGAAATATGTGTTTGTGTGGGAAATGTCTGTGTAGGGGCCAGAAAGCCACATGGAAAGATGTTTTGCCTTCAAGGCTCAAAGTGGTGTTTACCATATGCTGTGACACATGCATGTGAGAAGGATGGGAAACACCTGCGCAGGAGTGTCCTTACGGTGTGCTAGGACAGCCTATCCCTCCATAAAATCAACTTTGGTAGGCAAGGTGTGTGTGCATGGTGGCAGTGGGCAGTCATAGTATACCAAGCCAAGTCCTCATGGACATGTCTGTTAGGCTGCAGGCTTTGCTGGAAGGGAAGCTTTATCCTCCTGCTGTGTTGGGCCACCTCTGTGTTTCCAAGGTGAGGAACAAGTCTTGGTGAATATTGCTATGGAATGGCCTATTGGGGATGGGATAAGTGATCTGTATTGAAAGCCACCTGCAGGATAGAATCACAGAAACTTTTGTGTTGGACATGACCTTTGAGAGCATGGAGTCCAACTCTTAACCCAGCATTGCCAAGTCCAGCACCTGATAGAATGGACTGCCTCTCATCAAAGAGAATTTCTACAATGATGGGTGAATTTGAAGGTGGAAAGCATTTGTATAAAAGGAGCATGTGGAAAATTTCTGGAAGATGTCATGAATTGTCTCCATACAATGAATATGGAGGGGGGAGGAAAATCTGTGTGTGCACGTGACATGGATGCTCTTTGTACAAAAACATCTCTTTGTGTGGGAAATAGTGGCTTTCCAGAGAGGGTTTTTTGGAGTGTTTTTTTGCTTGTGTGATGGCTGCCTTTGAGGGAGCAGAGGCGTGCAGTGTGACAGATAGTGCCTCCATCAAAGACTTTCTGGAGGGGACGGTGTGCATGGACCCACCAAGGATGGGTGCATGCTCCATGGATGGGTGCATAGAGGGAAGTGTCCTGACAGGGATGTAATGGTGGGTGTGCAGCAAATGCCATGCCAGAGCAGCCACCCCGTATCCCCAGGGACTGATGGCCACCCTGCGTCCTGCAGGGACCATCATCCACCCTGGACTGCATCCCTCTCCACCTGGCAGTCCATGGGCACTGTGTACCTCATTGTTGTCACCCCCAGATTGTGATACTGTCACAGAACTGTTGCTAGGCAACAAATGTGGTTACCAGGTCTCAACGAATAGCTGAAGGGGAAAGTGAAGTGTTGCACCATTGTAGAGTAACCATAGCAATGACCTACTATTGCAGACTAAAGAATTATCATTAACAATGTTAAAGTATCAAACAGAGGCCCAGGATCCAAAGACTACCAGGCAGCATCTCTGCATAATTGGGTTACCCAGGAAGAGGTCCCAACTCTTTCACACCCCTGGGCTCCCTATCTTCATTGTCTTGGTTTTATTTTGGGGCTTGGTGGTGGGGGAAAGGAGAGGGGGGTGTGGTTGTTTAAATAAAGCAAATGGACTGTATGTTGAGGAAGACACTTGCAAAACAATAGAAGCACCCACCAAAAAAAATTACAGATGTAAATCTGTGGGCAGAGAGAAGATACAAATAGGAAAGGCCCACTTTACTGTCTCAATACAATCTATGGGAATGGGTGCACAAAGGATGCCTTCGTGATGCATGAGATTTAGTTCAGATCAAGTGTTCTCTTTCACTTGAAAATACATATGCCAGGGTAAGAGCAGTATAAAATGAAAAATAAATAATACAAAGTGTGCCTGGAAAGTAGACACTTTCTTTTTCCCAAGGTCAGACAGAAGAGGTGCTTCAATGAAGCTTTTATTAGCCAGGTGCTTTGGGATCTTATTTTTCCAGATACGAGACATGTTGAGGATCTCTGGCTTGTGATATGGGTGGCCATGCATGTGCACGTGTGTATGTTTGTGCACGTGTCTGTCTGCATGTGTGTGCAGTTGCTCCTGTTCAGCTGCCCCAGAGCTCAGCAACAGGACAGCCCTGACCCTCCCCAGGCTCCCTCCAGACCAGCTGCAAGCAGCTGGGTGGCTTCCCTGGGTTTTGCATTTTTGTATTTTATGGAGCATTTATCCTGTCAACAGCCAGCAAGTCATAGAATGACCCCTAGTCAAACTGTCACCTTTGTGTTTTGCAGGTACAGAACGCCATGAACTAACTTCTTGGAAGAGTTTTCCATCTATTTTCAAGTTCTTCAGCGAGGCTGTAAAGGCAAAGAACAGCATGGTGAAACCAACCCCAACACGGCGCTCCAACAGGATAAAATATGAAGAATTCTAAAAAGAGGGGAGGAAAAAAACCCACCACCACCAATGTCTTTGCTGCTTGTTTTCTGCAAGGAGTCTCCCAGCCCCTCATTAGATTGTTTTCTTCCTAGAGCACAGGGTCGTGATGTATACATCTAAATAGCGTTTTGCATTATTTCTAGATGAGTGCAACTGTCAAAGCAATATGGGTTCACTGGTTGTGCTTCCTGTGGGCTGTAACTTGGATTTTGTGCTGCCCATCAGTGTGCAGATTAAGGCTGACAGTGGTACTGCACAGTGCAGCATGGTGCAGCTCTAATTGCCCTGACATAGCCCTGCACCAAGCTGATGCCAGAATTTAACAGCTTCATCGCAGTCCTATCGCCTGCAGGAATTTTTGCAGCTTCCTTCTATTTTGAGACAGAACAAAATATGTATTACTCTTTTTTAAAAGACAGCCCTAACTCAAACGTGTTAACCAGCCTATGAATTTACACCCAGTAGCCTTCTCTTTCTCTGGGACCAGGTGGGATTCACTTTTAACTCTTTCATTTTTCTGCTGGCAAGAGTGTCCAAGAAATTTGGCCCAGAATTCTAGAAAGGCTCCATTGTTGATGTGATTTTCTTTTGCTAGATCAATGGCATTATCTGTAGGTCTTCTCTTCCTTTGGAAAGCTCTACTTAAAAAAAAATGCCTATTCATTAACAGGCTGGATTACACTGTGAAATATGACAGCAAAAAAAAAAAAAAAGAGACACACTGCATATTTTCCTATTTATTTTTAAATGCAAAGATGCTTCCATTTTCATACTCTGGGTTTGTAATGCCTTGCCATCCTATGGTTATCCCTTTTCCCTAAACTCGTGGGTTCATCCCGTTTCCCAGACTCTCAGACAAAGGTCGGCCAGCAGGGCATTCTGTTTGGGGATTTCACACCATGCATAGGGGGTATGTGGCCATAGCCACAACTGTTGCTTTAGGCAGATTTTCTCCACTAACACTAAGGGAAAGGATGTGCTTCATAGCATGCCCAGTGAGCAAGTGCTCTAATTAAGCTCCTTTGGTGTTGATAGTACTAAGTTAAAGTGGTCCTTTCTTTAATGGCCATGCCCACCTCACCTCTGATGCTGTTAGTGACAAGGAGGCACCACTCAAACACATGAGTTTTGACCCAGTCCCGCCCTCTCCTCATGCAATGTGTCCAATCCTACAGCTGGGGGCTAGAAATGGTGGTGGGGAGCGTTAAAACGAGCGATGCCAAAGTAGGGGCACCTTCCTACGCCACAGAGCAAAAGCAGAAGTGCTCATAGTGAGGTGCAAAGGGAAACCCAGCTGGGTTTGGGCCTAAATTCTCTGGGTGGGGGGCTCTCAGCACCCACGGAGTGCTCACATCCCTGCCTGCTCATACTGGCAGCAGGGCTTCACTTCCCCAGCTCCTGTTTCCTGTCATCTCACTTCGGTGAAGCTCTGCCCTTGGGGAGGGGTGCTTGGAGCACCTCACCAGGGCAGTGGGGGAGGCGTCAGGCCATGCCTACGCGGAGGGAAGTGCTGTGTCTGTGCCCACAGTTTTTCTTCCCAGAGGGGAACCTGTTACTGGGGGGAGAGGACTGCACCCAGCTTCCTCAGCCCTTCAGTCTCTGCATTTACTCCCAGTCAAAGGATGTTGCTGCCTTTGGCCAGCCTGATCCCCCACTGCGGGGGTCTGCAACCCCCCCTCTCCCAGGCCTGCATCCACACCGCCCCCCTGGCCCTGTGTGTTTAGGGGTAAGGCAAGAGTTTACATGGTGTGGTTTGAGTGTCTTGTGCTTCGTCCCACAGCCAGGGAAGATATGGAGGCCAGGGAAATTTGCACACACCAGACCCGCCACTTTCCATCTCTGTGGAGGTGAGATGGAGTCTCTAGGGTGCCCACATATTAGAGGAGCAGATCTATTTTTGTAACTGTTGATGACAAACAAACTGTACAAAAATTTTTACTGTAATGCTTATCATTTTCTAAAGAATTTTTCTTTACTGTGCCCCGGGCCCAGCTCACATTATCGCTCCTGTGGGGGGCTGTAGAGCAGAAGGGATCCTTACCACTGGTACTGCTCTGCTTGCAGTGAACAAAAAATAAAGATGCTCTCTTCTCTCCTCCTTGCACACTTTGTGTCTAAGCTCCATGGGAGCCGCAACCTCCGGTGGGTAGGAGGGGGGCTGCATGGGCAGCAGCTCCACCAGCCTCGGAATACATGCAGGAAGGGCAGGTGTGTTTGCAAACAGGACCCTGTACAGTTGCTGGGTTGGGGATGGAAGGTGTGAGCCGGGTGTGAGGGGGGTGAGGCTCGTTTGTGCCACAGAGTGGGCTGCATGTCCAGCCTGTGGCTCAGCCCATGTGAGCATGAGCTTTTCTCCACGCCCCCATGTCATCCACAGGAAGCCATATAGGCAAGTGTGCCACACCATCCTCTTCCCTTTAGCTGTTCATAAACATGAAACCATGTAAAAATACACCAGGAGAGGGATTTGATCACTTCTTTTGGGAAAAGGACTTTTTGCAGGGGGGCACGGGCTAGAGATGGAGGAGGCAGCATCTCTGGCCCCAGCGGCAGAGGATGCATGGGCTGCAGAAAGAGAGGAAGGTGTGGGAGCATCCCAGCATGTACTGCCAGACTGCCAGATTCATGTCACATGAAGAAATGACAGTGGTAACCCTGAAGCACACTAAGGAGGGATGAGTTGATTTAGTCTGTTCCTTGGGATCGATGTTTATAAAGATGCACACCACTGGCCTCTCATGCCATGATGTCTTTAGGAGACAGAGGTCTGACATCAACCTCCTCCTGGTTTCATCACAGGAACGTTCCCTGACATGCTGCAACAGCCTCTGCCCTAGGTAACATGGAACTAGATGTGCAAAGGTGACCAAAAAAAAAAAAAAAAACCATGCCCAAACCCAAACCAACAACAGAAAACCAACAAAACTGACCTTACAATAGGATCTAGGAAAATCCCCCATCTCCTTGCCACCTGAAAGGTTTGCACACCATTGTGCAAGTCGAAATGCCACCATTGAAGCCATGGACCAATGAGAGCAATGCTTCCTTGTTGAGAATGGAGAGCAAGAAAGAAGTGTTCCTCACAGAAAAGAGCCAGCAGACCCCAAAACACAGCAGGGCTGTGGGGTAGAAGAAAAAAAAGGAGGGGGGGAAGCAAAGATAGCCCTCATCTTCATTGTGCATACATGGCAGTACACTGGTTATAGTTACAGTCCTCACAGTGTGATCCTCCCAGACTCAGAAGAAGCTGCTGCTTTTCATGGAAATGTGCATTTTTCCTCTCTCTCTGAGAAACATCACTTATTGTGGGTAGTGGGGCTTTTTTCCCCTCTAGAAATTTCATTTAGAAGTACAAATGAAAAGTGTCACATCTAAAACTGCATGGAGCCACATATTGCACCATTCTCAAGTCAACCAAACCAAAAATAACCTGCCAAGAATGTGTACATCCATCGTACACCAGGGTAGAGCTACATCTAACAGAGTGGAAGGATGCATGTGTGTGACTGCACACATTCATGGATCTCTCGATCTTGCAGGGATATGTGTGTGTGTGTGTGTGTGTGTGTGCATGTATGCGTGTGCCTGCATTATGTTGATGTACTCAACAAAGTGTGAAAAATGTACTTCTAGAAAAGCTTGAAAGGAGATGTCATTTGTCATTGTACCATCATAATACCACAAATTTCACTTTTCTGTTACATTTTCGATTGCATGTGTTTGAGAGTATTTCACTAGATCAGTGACAGCTCTTTATTTGCATAATTATATGCTCTGGTCTGAAGAGAAAACTAACCCCCAAATTTCATGGGTCACCAAACTGCAACAATCAATGTTTTATCACATATGCTAAGCAAAACCTAAGGAGCTATATGAAGTTTCTTGTGGATTTTTTACTCCTCAGAAAATTGAAGATGTGCCTCCTGAATAGATGCAAAATCTTTCCAAGCTCTTTGGTGGTAAATTCTATTTGAAGGGAAAACTAGAGATTAGCTCGTAGATCTGGATTTCAGACCCACTAGCATTCTTACTTCAAAGTGGATTCAGACAAGCAGCTTTACTGCATCTCTAAATTTTGCCATCCTAAGTAATGTCATTTAAATGGTGACAATCAAAAAATGAAATTAAAAGAAAATAAAAATTGGTCAAATATGAAAAATACATTCACCCCCTCTCTTACGAAACCTATAGTGACCAGTTTCATTCTGTGCAGTTTTTTTCTTTCAGCTGGGTGCTATCCCTATATAAAGATATAGGTATTTCATATAATATTAAGAAAATCCTTTCCTGAGCTGCAGAATTTGTTCTGGTCCATCAGTTGCATAATAACCACACACTCCAGTTAGGACACACATATTCCAAGTTTCCTTCTCAATCAAAATGCCTTGTTATAAGGAGGAAGGAACCTGGGGATGGGAACTGACTGGCACTGAAGATCCCCCACCTCCTTCTCATCTTCCTCCATCCACACTAGTACCA